>NC_052341.1:726083-743583 GCF_016432855.1 Salvelinus namaycush | reverse complement strand
GGTCAAATGTAGATCAATGTGGAACAAGGTGCTATTTGGACGCACACCTTGAGTCCGGGTTGCTGTTGAATTCATATTATATGAAGGAACAAATCACACTCTCTCCATTCAAAATCACAAACTGCAGGGCAGATGTTTTTTCTTCTCTCAAATACCACACACACACACACACACACACACACACACACACACACACACACACACACACACACACACACACACACACACACACACACACACACACACACACACACACACACACACTGACACACAACCAAACGCAAATACAAATTATCATTCAACATTATTGCGTGATGATCAACCACATTTTCCACACTCTAATCATCTTTTCAATATTGAAATATTAGTTTCAGTGCCATTTTTACAGGGAATGTTGTAAATAGCAGATTGGGGAGGACAGCAAATTAAACATGTGTTTTCAAGGCCTGTAGGTTTAAATACATGTTTAATCTGTTTACAAGTTATTGCACCAAATGTTGTGGATTCCGGTTTTGCTAATGAGGGTCTGGTTAGCGCTGTTTAGAAACGTGATTGAAAGGCTGCGCTTATTATTTGGTCGACAAACACACACACACATACAGTGGGGCAAAAAAGTATTTAGTCAGCCACCAATTGTGCAAGTTCTCCCACTTAAAAAGATGAGAGAGGCCTGTAATTTTCATCATAGGTACACTTCAACTATGACAGACAAAATTAGAAAAAAAATCCAGAAAATCACATTGTAGGATTTTTAATGAATTTATTTGCAAATTATGCTGGAAAATAAGTATTTGGTCACCTACAAACAAGCAAGATTTCTGGCTCTCACAGACCTGTAACTTCTTCTTTAAGAGGCTCCTCTGTCCTCCACTCGTTACCTGTATTAATGGCACCTGTTTGAACTTGTTATCAGTATAAAAGACACCTGTCCACAACCTCAAACAGTCACACTCCAAAGGACACCAGAAACAAAATTGTAGACCTGCACCAGGCTGGGAAGACTGAATCTGCAATAGGTAAGCAGCTTGGTTTGAAGAAATCAACTGTGGGAGCAATTATTAGGAAATGGAAGACATACAAGACCACTGATAATCTCCCTCGATCTGGGGCTCCACACAAGATCTCACCCCGTGGGGTCAAAATGATCACAAGAACGGTTAGCAATAATCCCAGAATCACACGGGGGGACCTAGTGAATGACCTGCAGAGAGCTGGGACCAAAGTAACAAAGCCTACCATCAGTAACACACTACGCCGCCAGGGACTCAAATCCTGCCGTGCCAGACGTGTCCCCCTGCTTAAGCCAGTACATGTCCAGGCCCGTCTGAAGTTTGCTAGAGAGCATTTGGATGATCCAGAAGAAGATTGGGAGAATGTCATATGGTCAGATGAAACCAAAATATAACTTTTTGGTAAAAACTCAACTCGTCGTGTTTGGAGGACAAAGAATGCTGAGTTGCATCCAAAGAACACCATACCTACTGTGAAGCATGGGGGTGGAAACATCATGCTTTGGGGCTGTTTTTCTGCAAAGGGACCGGGACGACTGATCCGTGTAAAGGACAGAATGAATGAGGCCATGTATCGTGAGATTTTGAGTGAAAACCTCCTTCCATCAGCAAGGGCATTGAAGATGAAACGTGGCTGGGTCTTTCAGCATGACAATGATCCCAAACACACCGCCCGGGCAACGAAGGAGGGGCTTCGTAAGAAGCATTTCAAGGTCCTGGAGTGGCCTAGCCAGTCTCCAGATCTCAACCCCATAGAAAATCTTTGGAGGGAGTTGAAAGTCCGTGTTGCCCAGCAACAGCCCCAAAAGATCACTGCTCTAGAGGAGATCTGCATGGAGGAATGGGCCAAAATACCAGCAACAGTGTGTGAAAACCTTGTGAAGACTTACAGAAAACTTTTGACCTCTGTCATTGCCAACAAAGGGTATATAACAAAGTATTGAGATAAACTTTTGTTATTGACCAAATACTTATTTTCCACCATAATTGGCAAATAAATTCATTAAAAATCCTACAATGTGATTTTCTGGATTTTCTTTTCTCATTTTGTCTGTCATAGTTGAAGTGTACCTATGATGAAAATTACAGGCCTCTCTCATCTTCTTAAGTGGGAGAACTTGCACAATTGGTGGCTGACTAAATATTTTTTTGCCCCACTGTACATGTGCACCCCCCCCCCCCCCCCCCACACACACACATACCTGGGTACACACACCTGCATGTTAGCATATGTGTGTGTATGTGTGTGTGACTAAGAGCCTAGCCAGATTCCCAGTCCTGGTTTAAGGACATGAGGCAGAAAGACATGCAAGATTCCCAGTCCTAGTTTAAGGACGTGAGGCTAAGAGACATGCCAGATTCCCAGTCCTGGTTTAAGGACAGGAGGCAGGGAGACATGCCAGATTCCCAGTCCTGGTTTAAGGACATGAGGCAGAGAGACATGCCAGATTCCCAGTCCTGGTTTAAGTACAGGAGGCAGAGAGTCATGCCAGATTCCCAGTCCTGGTTTAAGGACATGAGGCTAAGAGACATGCCAGATTCCATGTCCTGGCTTAAGGACAGGAGGCAGAGAGACATGCCAGATTCCCAGTCCTGGTTTAAGGACATGAGGCTAAGAGACATGCCAGATTCTCAGTCCTGGTTTAAGGACATTAGGCAGAGAGACATGCTAGATTCCCAGTCCTGGTTTAAGGACATGAGGCAGAGAGACATGCCAGATTCGCAGTCCTGGTTTAAGGACAGGAGGCAGAGAGACATGCCAGATTCCATGTCCTGGTTTAAGGACAGGAGGCAGAGAGACATGCCAGATTCCCAGTCCTGGTTTAAGGACATGAGGCAGAGAGACATGCCAGATTCCCAGTCCTGGTTTAAGGACAGGAGGCAACGAGACATGCCAGATTCCCAGTCCTGGTTTAAGGACTTGAGGCAGAGAGACATGCCAGATTCCCAGTCCTGGTTTAAGGCCATGAGGCTGAGAGACATGCCAGATTCCCAGTCCTGGTTTAAGGACAGGAGGCAGAGAGACATGCCAGGTTCCCAGTCCTGGTTTAAGGACAGGAGGCAGAGAGACATGCCAGATTACCAGTCATGGTTTAAGGATATGAGGCTAAGAGACATGCCAGATTCCATGTCCTGGTTTAAGGACATTAGGCAGAGAGACATGCTAGATTCCCAGTCCTGGTTTAAGGACATTAGGCAGAGAGACATGCTAGATTCCCAGTCCTGGTTTAAGTACAGGAGGCAGAGAGACATGCCAGATTCCCAGTCCTTGTTTAAGGACATGAGGCTAAGAGACATGCCAGATTCTCAGTCCTGGTTTAAGGACATTAGGCAGAGAGACATGCTAGATTCCCAGTCCTGGTTTAAGGACAGGAGGCAGAGAGACATGCAAGATTCCATGTCCTGGTTTAAGGACAGGAGGCAGAGAGACATGCCAGATTCCCAGTCCTGGTTTAAGGACATGAGGCAGAGAGACATGCCAGATTCCCAGTCCTGGTTTAAGGACAGGAGGCAGAGAGACATGCCAGATTCCCAGTCCTGGTTTAAGGACTTGAGGCAGAGAGACATGCCAGATTCCCAGTCCTGGTTTAAGGACATGAGGCTGAGAGACATGCCAGATTCCCAGTCCTGGTTTAAGGACATGAGGCTGAGAGACATGCCAGATTCCCAGTCCTGGTTTAAGGACATGAGGCTGAGAGACATGCCAGATTCCATGTCCTGGTTTAAGTACAGGAGGCAGAGAGACATGCCAGAATCCCAGTCCTGGTTTAAGGACATGAGGCTGAGAGACATGCCAGATTCCCAGTCCTGGTTTACGGACAGGAGGCAGAGAGACATGCCAGATTCCCAGTCCTGGTTTAAGGACATGAGGCTGAGAGACATGCCAGATTCCCAGTCCTGGTTTAAGGACATGAGGCTGAGAGACATGCCAGATTCCCAGTCCTGGTTTAAGGACATGAGGCTGAGAGACATGCAAGATTCCCAGTCCTGGTTTAAGGACAGGAGGCAGAGAGACATGCCAGATTCCCAGTCCTGGTTTAAGGACATGAGGCAGAGAGACATGCCAGATTCCCAGTCCTGGTTTAAGGACAGGGGGCAGAGAGACATGCCAGATTCCCAGTCCTGGTTTAAGGACATGAGGCAGAGAGACATGCCAGATTCCATGTCCTGGTTTAAGGACAGGAGGCAGAGAGATATGCCAGATTCCATGTCCTGGTTTAAGGACAGGAGGCAGAGAGACATGCCAGATTCCCAGTCCTGGTTTAAGGACAGGAGGCAGAGAGACATGCCAGATTCCCAGTCCTGGTTTAAGGACAGGAGGCAGAGAGACATGCCAGATTCCCAGTCCTGGTTTAAGGACAGGAGGCAGAGAGACATGCCAGATTCCCAGTCCTGGTTTAAGGACAGGAGGCAGAGAGACATGCCAGATTCCCAGTGTGTGGCTAGGTGTGTGTGTGTGTGTGTGTGTGTGTGTGTGTGTGTGTGTGTGTGTGTGTGTGTGTGTGTGTGTGTGTGTGTGTGTGTGTGTGTGTGTGTGTGTGTGTGTGTGTGTGTGTGTGTGTACCTCATCTCCATTATATCAAACTATATACAGTACCGGTCAACAGTTTTACTCATTCAATTATTTGTACAATTATCTACAATGTAGAATAATAGTGAAGACGGCAACACTATGAAATAACATGGAATAATGTATTAAACAGAAAAGTGGTTAATACAAATCAAATCAAAGTATATTTTATATTTGAGATTCTTCTAAGTAGCAATCCTTTGCCTTGATGATACCTCTTGGAATTCTCTCAACCAGCTTCATGAGGTAGTCCCCTGGAATGCATTTCAATTAACAGGTGTGCCTTGTTAAAAGTTCATTTGTGGAATATGAGCCAATCAGTTGTGTTGTGACATGGTAGGGGTGGCATACAGAAGATAGCCCTATTTGGTAAAATACCAAGTCCACATTATGGTAAGAACAGCTCAAATAAGCAAAGAGAAATGACAGTCCATCATTACTTTAATACATGAAGGTCAGACAATATAGAACATTTCAAGAACTTTGAAAGTTTCTTCAAGTGCAGTCACGAAAACCATCAAGCGCTATGATGAAACTGGATCTCATGAGGAACGCCACAGAATGGAAGACCCAGAGTTACCTCTGCTGCAGAGGATAAGTTCATTAGAGTTACCAGCCTCAGAAATTGCAGCCCAAATAAATGCTTCACAGAGTTCAAGTAACAGACACACCTCAACATCAACTGTTCAGAGGAGACTGTGTGAATCAGGCCTTCATGGTCGATTTGCTGCAAAGAAACCACTACTAAAGGACACCAATAAGAAGAAACTTGCTTGGGACAAGAAACATGAGTGATAAACAATAGACTGGTGGAAATCTGTCCTTTGGTCTGATGACTACAAATGTGAGATTTGTGGTTCAAAGCGCCGTGACTTTGTGAGACGCAAAGCAGGTGAACGGATGATCTCTGCATGTGTGGTTCCAACCATGAAGCATGGAGGAGGAGGTGTGATGGTGTGGGGGTGCTTTGCTGGTGCCACTGTCAGTGATTTATGTAGAATTCAAGGAACACTTAACCAGCACGGCTACCAACGCATTCTGCAGCGATACACCATCCCATCTGTTTTGCGCTTACTGGGGCTATCATTTGTTTTTCAACAGGATAATGATCCAACACACCTCCAGGCTGTGTAAGGGCTATTTGACCAAGAAGGAAAGTGTTGGAGTGCTGCATCAGATGACCTGGCCTCCACAATCACCCGACCTCAACCCAATTGAGATGGTTTGGGATGAGTTGGACCGGCAGAGTGAAGGAAAAACAGCCAACAAGTGCTCAGCATATGTGGTTCTCCTTCAAGACTGTTGGAAAAGCATTCTAGGTGAAGCTGGTTGTGTCACGCCCTGATCTGTTTCATCTGTCTTTGTAATTGTCTCCACCCACCTCCAGGTGTCTCCTGTTTTCCCCAATAGTCTCCGGTGTATTTATCCCTGTGTTTCCTGTCTCTCTGTGCCAGTTTGTCTTGTTTTGCAAAGTCAACCAGCATTTCTCCTAGCTCCTTTTTTTCCCAGTCTCTATTTTTTCCTAGTTCTCCTGGTTTTGACCCTTTCCTGTCCTGACGCCATATCCGCCTGCCTGACCCTTTCCTGTCCTGACGCCGTATCCACCTGCCTGACCGCTCTGCCTGTTCTGACCTCGAACCTGCCTATCCCCTTATACTCAAGCCTGCCTATCGGATGGTACTGTTTGGACTCTGACCTGGTTTATGAACTCTCGCCTGTCCCCGACCTGCCTTTTACCCTTTTGATATAATAAATATCGGAGCTCAACCATCTGCCTCCTGTGTCTGCATTTGGGTCTCGCCTTGTGCCCTTAAAGGTTGAGAAAATGCCAAAAGTGTGCAAAGCTGTCATCAAGGCAAAGGGTGGCTACTTTGAAGAATCTATAAAATATATATAAATATATTTTGATTTGCTTAACACGTTTTTGGTTACTACATGATTCCATTTGTGTTGTTTCATAGTGTTGATGTCTTCACTATTATTCTGCAATGTAGAAAATAGTCACAAAAAAAAAAACTTTAATTAGTAAGCGTCCAAACTTTTGACTGGTACTGTACGTTTCAGAATGCAGTAGATAGATGAATGATCTTAGAGATGAATCTCTAGTGACTTCAACAGAGGAAGACTTCAAATCCAAGAGTATCCTGCAGTAGTTTCCTTTAACACTGAGCATCTTGAGGCTTCTTCTCCCTACCACAATTCATTGCTTCACTCATTTTCTCTCTCTCATCTCTCTCGCTCATATCTCTGTCTCTCTCTTTTTCAGCTTAACAGAGTACTTTCTCTTCCATCTCTTTCTCGCTCTCTTTCTCAGCATAAAATACAGAAGCACTTCACGGTAAAAGACAGAAACAGAGTTAACTCTGTGACCAAGATTTATTTTCACTTCAGATCGAGTAAAAAAAAAAATGTTGACGTATTTTCGAGCCGGTCAAACGGGGTGTTAGAGACACTCTGTGTGAGACTATATAATCTGTGTGATGAAATAAGCGTTCAACTCCTCAGGTCTGGGAAATGGGAGATGAAACTACCTGCTGACAATCCAGCAGATTTATTCCCTTCATCCACTTGTAGAAAAAAGAATGACAAGAGGGAAAAAAAAAACAATCTTAAAGAGTGATAGCAAGCCGTCCATTTCCAAAATGAAGAGCGTCCCCCTGTAAATCAGTCGCGGGTTAATAAAGTTGTCATCTGTTTGATTTTCCAGAAAAAGAAAGAAAGAGGTGAACAGCTAAAATACAGTACATACACTACATGACCAAAAGACAGTACATACACTACATGACCAAAAGACAGTACATACACTACATGACCAAAAGACAGTACATACACTACATGACCAAAAGTATGTAGACAACTGCCCGATTGTATACACCTGTCAGCAACAGGTGTGGCTGAAATAGCCAAATCCACTTATTTCAAGGGGTGTCCACATACTTTGTATATATAGTGTATGACCCCGTCTCCTTAATTTATTTCTTTATTTTTGTGTCGGGGGGGTATTCTCGGCAGCTGGTTATAAAGTACCAATATTGTGACTTCCTACAAAATAAACACACATCTGATTAATCATCTCTCTCTCTCTCTTTCTCTCTCTCTCTCTCTCTCTCTCTCTCTCTCTCTCTCTCTCTCTCTCTCTCTCTCTCTCTCTCTCTCTCTCTCTCTCTCTCTCTCTCTCTCTCTCTCTCTCTCTCTCTCTCTCTCTCTCTCTCTCTCTCTCTCTCTCTCTCTCTCTCTCTCTCTCTCTCTCTCTCTCTCTCTCTCTCTCTCTCTCTCTCTCTCAGCATACCTGAAGTGGCTGACAAACAGACAGATGTACGTACAGATGGACAAACCAGACAGACAGAGACGTGGTGACACACAAATCACACACGTCACCCATTCTGAGTCACAACCTGATGACAGAGTGCCAGTCGTGTGTCATCCTCTGGCTAGCGTGTTCACAGAATACACACCTCACACCCTGTCTCCTTAAATCACACAACACACACTCTTAATCATACTAACCAACTAAAACATGCAAACACCGATGATTAACCATTTACTGGAGCAAGTGACTGTGTTGTCAAGCTTTACCACATTTCCTTTCCTTCTTCATGTGATTGTTATTTTCTCTCCTCTTTCCTCTCAATCTCCCAGCAATTAAAATCAATCAGGAATCGGATTGGCCTGTCTCTGAGGTGCCAATACAAGATGGCTGCCTGACAGAGGGCAAGCAGGTTCTGCGTCCCAAATGGCATTCTATTCCCTATATAGTGCACCACTTTTGTCCAGGGACCATAGGAGTAGTGCACGATGTAGGGAAAAGGGTGCCATTTGGGGGACAGAGAGATGGCATCACATCAGTATTCATGGACAACATGCATCTATCTACATGTCCCATCAATCCACCAGGAGAGAGAGTGAGAGAGAGAGGCCCACCTCTGCTACCTGTGTGGCTGAATGACAAGCACCCTATCAGGGCTGGGAGATGGAGAGCTTATGGCTGATCCGTCTTCTTCTTTTCTCACGTTGGTGTTGGTTCTCACTTCAAAGACACATTCACAACACACACACACATTCACAACACACACACATTCACAACACACACATTCACAACACACACATTCACAACACACACACATTCACAATGCACACATTCACAACACACACACATTCACAACACACACATTCACAACACACACATTCACAACACACACATTCACAACACACACATTCACAACACACACACATTCACAATGCACACATTCACAACACACACACATTCACAATACACACATTCACAACACACACACATTCACAATGCACACATTCACAACACACACATTCACAACACACACATTCACAATGCACACATTCACAACACACACATTCACAACACACACATGAAAAAGCCGCTGCTAGGCGGCCAGAACACAACAGCACATGTTTACGCTTTGAAATACAGCTAAATACATCCATGAGAAGGTGAGATGGAAGAGAGGACGGGGAGGGGTGGAGGTAGAGGGAATGGGGGAGAAATATGTGGTTGTGTGCTGCATCTGTGCACGTGTGTGTGTGTGTGTGTTTGTGTGTGTGTGTGTGTGTGTGTGTGTGTGTGTGTGTGTGTGTGTGTGTGTGTGTGTGTGTGTGTGTGTGTGTGTGTGTGTGTGTGTGTGTGTGTGTGTGCGTGTGTTTTGTGTTTTGTGTGTGTGTGTTTGTGCCTGCGTTCGTGTGTGTCCAAGGAGTATTATAGGCAGGAAGGAGGGAGCCATGATGAAGTATAAAACCAAGATGGAGGACATAATAGAAAAGGCAATAAAAGGTGTGAAGGATTATGGGTAGGTGGTGGAGAGGACCATTTCAGTCTGAAATTCAATCCCCCACGCATCAACTCCTACACACACACACATCTATATATAAACACAAACACACACACACACACCGATGCTATATTGCTATTGATCAACAGCAGCTATCAGAGATAGAGAGGCATGATGCTCCCTGTGAGAGCTCAAAAAGAGAACATTCCACTATATCATATAAAATACATGAGAAAACGCACAGGGAACCTCAGCGGAGAAGCAGACAGGAAGCATGCAACCCATACTGGAGTCCAAAATGATTTGGAGTCCAAAATGGCACCCTATTTATGATAGTGCACTACTTTTGACCAAGTCTCTGGTCAAAAGTAGTGCGCTTTGTAGGGTATAGGGTGCCATGTGGATAGAATTGTCGTGATAGGACAGATGAATCCACTGGAGGTAGAATGTATTACTGAAGTTATACTCTGTACTGCTGTATTCCTGTAGTTATACTCTGTACTGCTGTATTCCTGTAGTTATACTCTGTACTGCTGTATTACTGTAGTTATATTATGTACTGCTGTATTCCTGTAGTTATACTATGTACTGCTGTATTCCTGTAGATATACTATGTACTGCCGTATTCCTGTAGTTATACTCTGTACTGCTGTATTCCTGTAGTTATACTCTGTACTGTCATATTCCTGTAGTTATACTCTGTACAGCCGTATTCCTGTAGTTATACTCTGTACAGCCGTATTCCTGTAGTTATACTCTGTACAGCCGTATTCCTGTAGTTATACTCTGTACAGCCGTATTCCTGTAGTTATACTCTGTACAGCCGTATTCCTGTAGTTATACTCTGTACAGCCGTATTCCTGTAGTTATACTCTGTACAGCCGTATTCCTGTAGTTATACTCTGTACAGCCGTATTCCTGTAGTTATACTCTGTACAGCCGTATTCCTGTAGTTATACTCTGTACAGCCGTATTCCTGTAGTTATACTCTGTACTGCCGTATTCCTGTAGTTATACTCTGTACAGCCGTATTGTCACGTTCTGACCCTAGTTATTGTGTTAATCCTTTGTTTTGTTGGTCAGGACGTGAGCTGGGTGGGCATTCTATGTGTTGTGTTTCTATGTTGGGTTTAATGTGTTGCCTGATATGGTTCTCAATTAGAGACAGGTGTTTGACGTTTCCTCTGATTGAGAACCATATTAAGGTAGGCTGTTCTCACTGTTTGTTTGTGGGTGATTGTCTTCCGTGTCTGTATGTATGTTCGTACCACACGGGACTGTAGCGTTGGTTTGTAGTCTGTACCTGTTCGTGCGTTCTTCCTGTATTTGTAAGTTCTCATGTTTTAGGTCAGTCTACGTCGTTTTGTTGTTTCGTAATTTTCCAAGTGTTTTTCGTGTTCGTCTTCGTCTTTAAATAAATTCATTATGTATTCACAACCCGCTGCATTTTGGTCTGATCCCTACTCCTCCTCTTCAGACGAAGAGGAGGAGAGAACCCGTTACACGTATTCCTGTAGTTATACTCTGTACTGTTGTATTCCTGTAGTTATACTCTGTACTGCTGTATTCCTGTAGTTATACTCTGTACTGCCGTATTACTGTAGTTATACTATGTACTGTCATATTCCTGTAGTTATACTCTGTACTGCCGTATTACTGTAGTTATACTCTGTACTGTTGTATTCCTGTAGTTATACTCTGTACTGTTGTATTCCTGTAGTTATACTCTGTACTGCTGTATTCCTGTAGTTATACTCTGTACTGTTGTATTCCTGTAGTTATACTCTGTACTGTTGTATTCCTGTAGTTATACTCTGTACTGCTGTATTCCTGTAGTTATACTCTGTACTGCCGTATTACTGTAGTTATACTCTGTACTGTTGTATTCCTGTAGTTATACTCTGTACTGTTGTATCCCTGTAGTTATACTCTGTACTGTTGTATTCCTGTAGTTATACTATGTACTGCTGTATTACTGTAGTTATACTCTGTACTGTTGTATTCATGTAGTTATACTCTGTACTGTTGTATTCCTGTAGTTATACTATGTACTGCTGTATTACTGTAGTTATACTCGGTACTGTTGTATTCCTGTAGTTATACTATGTACTGCCGTATTCCTGTAGTTATACTATGTACTGCTGTATTACTGTAGTTATACTCTGTACTGTTGTATTCATGTAGTTATACTCTGTACTGTTGTATTCCTGTAGTTATGCTCTGTACTGCCGTATTCCTGTAGTTATACTATGTACTGCCGTATTACTGTAGTTATACTAAGTACTGTTGTATTCCTGTAGTTATACTATGTACTGTCGTATTCCTGTAGTTATACTCTGTACTACCGTATTACTGTAGTTATACTCTGTACAGCCGTATTACTGTAATTATACTGTGTACTGCCGTATTCCTGTAGTTATACTCTGTACAGCCGTATTACTGTAGTTATACTCTGTACAGCCGTATTCCTGTAGTTATACTCTGTACAGCCGTATTACTGTAGTTATACTCTGTACAGCCGTATTACTGTAGTTATACTCTGTACAGCCGTATTCCTGTAGTTATACTCTGTACAGCCGTATTACTGTAGTTATACTCTGTACAGCCGTATTACTGTAGTTATACTCTGTACAGCCGTATTCCTGTAGTTATACTCTGTACAGCCGTATTACTGTAGTTATACTCTGTACAGCCGTATTACTGTAGTTATACTCTGTACTGCCGTATTACTGTAGTTATACTCTGTACAGCCGTATTACTGTAGTTATACTCTGTACAGCCGTATTCCTGTAGTTATACTCTGTACAGCCGTATTACTGTAGTTATACTCTGTACTGCCGTATTACTGTAGTTATACTCTGTACAGCCGTATTACTGTAGTTATTCTCTGTACTGTTGTATTCCTGTAGTTATACTATGTACTGTCATATTCCTGTAGTTATACTCTGTACTGTTGTATTCCTGTAGTTATACTCTGTACTGTTGTATTCCTGTAGTTATACTATGTACTGTTGTATTCCTGTAGTTATACTATGTACTGTCATATTCCTGTAGTTATACTCTGTACTGTTGTATTCCTGTAGTTATACTATGTACTGTCATATTCCTGTAGTTATACTCTGTACTGTTGTATTCCTGTAGTTATACTCTGTACTGTTGTATTCCTGTAGTTATACTCTGTACTGTTGTATTCCTGTAGTTATACTATGTACTGTTGTATTCCTGTAGTTATACTATGTATGCCGTATTCCCTCTCTCACTCTCTCCCCTCCCTCTCTCCCTATGTCCTTCTCTCCCTGCCCCCCTCTCTCCCTACCACCATCCCTCTCTGTCTCTCCCTCTCACTCTCTCCTTTCACTTCTTATACATCCTTGCCCTTGGGAGTGTTTGCTCTTGTGTTTCCTCTGGCCCTCAAGCTGGGACTGGGAATAGAGTACGTCTGTGTGTAGGTGCCTCCTCACTGGGCTTGGGAGTAGACGAGTGTGTCCCCCTGCTGGGGGTGGGATAACCCTTGGTGGGAAACTAACCCTCATGCCCCTTGGACATGATGGTGGCTTGGTAACCCACGGAGACAGCCACTTGAGCACGACTTGGAATCTTTGTGCTCCACAGCCATTCCGGAATAGTTATGTTGCTAGGTTATATGCTCTGCTCTGTGAGGGAGGAGAATGGAATAGGCATTGGTAAAGGACCAGGATTCTGACCAGAATATGGACGTGAGACTTGTATTAGGTTATTGCACAGTATATTTTCATAGGCTTGATTCATAGCAAAGTAGACTACCAAACAATATAGAGATATTATTTATATTTTGTGTAAATACATTCAACACAATAAAGTATCTGTGTCCTATGCAAACCCTGCCATATCTATCTTCCTGTTTATCCTTCTCAGTCTTCCTGAGTGTGCCTGTGGCCTGGATCTGAGGTCCTCTCTGCTGCTTCCTCTACCCACAGAAAGCAACACTTGGCCTGTGTACTAATTCTCTCAGATCCCTCCAACTCTGGAGCTCTGGAGCTAAAACATATATATTTTTACATTGTTACCAATTCAGCCATTTTTTAGAACTGCTTTTGGAGGTAGGGAGGAGAGAGGAGATAAGAAGGGAGGGAGGGAGGGAGGGGAGATAGGGTTTGAGGGAGGAGAGAGAGATAGGGAGGGAGGGAGGGAGGGAGGGAGGGAGGGAGGGAGGGAGGGAGGGAGGGAGGGAGGGAGGGAGGGAGGGAGGGAGGGAGGGAGGGAGGGAGGGAGGGAGGGAGGCACGGAGGGAGGGTGCAGAGAGTGGGAGATTCTTCCAAGAAGATCCCCAAGCTTCGGCATGCAGGGAGGAGGAGAGATAGGGAGGAGAGATAGGGTTGGAGGGAGGGAGGGAAGGAAGGAGGAGATATGGGGAGGAGGGAGGAGAGATAGGGAAGAGGGAGGAGAAAGAGGGATGAGATATTGGGAGGAGGGAGGAGAAATAGGGAGGGAAGAGAGATAGGGGGGTAGGAGAGATATGGAGGGATGGAGGGAGGAGAGATCGGGAGGAGGGACGAGAGATAGGGAGGGAGGGAAGAGAGATAGGAAGAAAGGAGGAGAGATATGGATGAGGGAGGAGAGAGATGGAGGAGCAATAGGGAGGGAGGGAGGGAGGGAGGGAGGGAGGCACGGAGGCACGGAGGCACGGAGGCACGGAGGGAGGGTGCAGAGAGTGGGAGATTCTTCCAAGAAGATCCCCAAGCTTCGGCATGCATATTTCTGCCAGATTTTAAAATCCAAGTCTTTCAAGCACTCACACATGGACACACACACACATATCTAGGCCTAAACAGTCCCATGGACCCCCGCTGCCTCCGGCCCAGTTTTCTGGTTTTCCGGTTTCTCTGGCTTGATCATTGTGAGATCTCTCCTGAGTGGTACTGCCATGTCTCACGATCTCCACTCATATTAATCTCTCTTTCACACACACACACACGCACGTACATGCACGCACACAAACACACAAGCACACACACACACAAACATACACATACACAAAAACACACATTAATAACCTCTAGTCTCCCATGGAGAGAACAGTAATCATGAAGAGTCAACACATTAACTAGCCAGGGAAAACAGAAAAGTGTCATAATGTATTTTTTACAAACATCCTTTCTGAATTTAAAAGTAATACAAGAAGTAATCATAACATTTTTCAAAAGTATCTATAATCAAATAAAAATATACTTTAGGTGTTAATGTAATGGATTACAGTTAGATTTGTTTTGTTTTTGTAATCAGATTACATCTAATCAGTTACTCCACCAACCCTACCGCTAACTATTACAAACATAATCAACTATTCGCTTCCACAGGAGGTTGGTGGCATCTTAATTGGGGAGGAAGGGCTTGTGGTATTAGCTGGAGCGGAATCAGTAGAATGGTATCAAATACATCAAACACATGGTTTCCTGCTTTTCCGTTAGCTCCGTTCCAGCCATTATTATGAGCCGTCCTCCCCTCAGCAGCCTCCACTGTTGACGTCATACATCCACTGATATGATTTGTAATAGTATAACAAACATTTCATAGGCTTCCACACAGCGACTGTTCACAGAGCTTTTAGTAGTCTTTTTAACAGTCAGATTAAATCTGCAAGTTTCAAAGACATAATCAGTGTCAGGGCTGTGTCCTGAAAACACTTTGTCGATGGACGTTGATAGTAATGTGTTTGACAATCGGTTGTTTATAGTTGTAATGCATAATGGGTTGTAATGTGTGTGTGTATGTGTGTGTGTATGCGTGTGTGTGTGGATGTGTGTGTGTGTGTGTGTATGCGTGTGTGTATGCGTGTGTGTGTGTGTGTGTGTGTGTGTGTGTGTGTGTGTGTGTGTGTGTGTGTGTGTGTGTGTGTGTGTGTGTGTGTGTATGTGTGTGTGAAGGCGATGAAGGTGAGTCCTACCTTGTTGTATCTGCCGACAGCAGCAATCCCAGAAGGCCTTGGTCTGGAAAGATGATGTCCACTGGTGTCTAACGCTCCTCTCTCTCACACTCAGCATTTATTCTCTCCTACACGCCTGAGAGAGAGAGGGGGAGAGAGAGGGGCGGGGGCGAGAACGAGAGAGAGAGAGAGAGAGAGAGAGAGAGAGAGAGAGAGAGAGAGAGAGAGAGAGAGAGAGAGAGAGAGAGAGAGAGAGAGAGAGAGAGAGAGAGAGAGAGAGAGAGAGAGAGAGTTAGTTCGTGAATTCCCACGGGGATAGGTTGTGTGTTCGGACCTTATCTATAAGCTGTGTCGATATCAGCTAATGATCATCACCTCTGTCTGTACGTGAAGGTACACATGGACACACACACACACACACACACCGAATACACACACACACCGAGTACACACATACACCGAGTTCACACACACACACACACTGAGGTAGGGGGTCAATGTAAATGTGGACTGGTGAATGGGCAGAGGATGGTAGAGACACAGAAACACAGTAGAAACACAGTACAAACACAGACACACAGTAGAAACACAGAAACACAATATAAACACAGTAGGAACACAGTAGGAACACAGTAGGAACAGAGAAACACAGTAGAAACACAGAAACATAATATAAACACAGTAGAAACACAGTAGAAACACAGTAGGAACACAGAAACACAATAGAAACACAGTAGGAACACAGTAGGAACAGAGAAAACCAGTAGAAACACAGAAACATAATATAAACACAGTAGAAACACAATAGAAACACAGTAGGAACACAGTAGGAACAGAGAAACACAGTAGAAACACAGTAGAAACACAGCAGGAATAGAGAAACACAGTAGAAACACAGTAGAAACAGAGAAACACAGTAGGAACACAGTAGGAACAGAGCAACACAGTATGAACACAGCAACACAATAGAAACACAGTAGAAACACAGAAACCCAGTAGAAACACAGTAGACACACAGAAACACAGTAGAAACACAGTAGAAACACAGTAGGAACACAGCAACACAATATAAACACAGAAACACAATAGAAACACAGTAGAAACACATTAGACACACAGAAACACAGTAGAAACACAGTAGAAACACAGTAGAAACACAGAAGCACAGTAGAAACACAGTAGAAACACAGTAGACACACAGAAACACAGTAGAAACACAGTAGACACACATAAACACAGTAGAAACACAGTAGACACACATAAACACAGTAGAAACACAGTAGGAACAGAGAAACACAGTAGAAACACAGTAGAAACACAGAAACACAGTAGAAACACAGTAGACACACAGAAACACAGTAGAAACACAGTAGACACACAGTAGACACACATAAACACAGTAGAAACACAGTAGGAACAGAGAAACACAGTAGAAACACAGTAGAAACACAGAAACACAGTAGAAACACAGTAGACACACAGAAACACAGTAGAAACACAGTAGGAACAGAGAAACACAGTAGAAACACAGAAACACAGTAGAAACACAGAAACACAATATAAACACAGTAGAAACACAGTAGAAACACAGAAACACAATATAAACACAGTAGAAACACAGTAGACATAGTAGAAACACAGTAGGAACACAATATATACTGAAGAAACACAGTAAAAACATTGAAGATACACAGTAGAAACACAGTTAAAACATTGAAGATACACAGTAGAAACACAGTTAAAACATTGAAGATACACAGTAGAAACACAGAAGATACAGAAGAAACGCATTAGAAACACAGTAGAAACATTGAAGATACACAGAAGATACAGTAATAGTGACTGTGTATTGGCAGTATAGAGACAGATAATAAGGATGACTGTACAATTGTACTGTGTAGTAAATGTGTAGTACTGAAACTTGGCAGAGATAAGGGTGACTTTACCCCACACCTCCTTTCATCAATCCACTGGCCTTGCACAGACTGCAGCGACTCAATTCAAAACCATTTATTTTCTCTCTCTGTCTATCACTCACTTTCACTCTCTCTTTTTCATACAATCTCTCTCATTCTCTCTCGCCATCTCCTGCTTGAACACTTTCCTCTCATTTCTCTCCCGCTCCGTCCTTCCCTCACCCCTCCCTCCCTCCCTGTGCCTCTCTCTCTCTCTCTACCTCCCCATCTCTCTCTCCCTCCCTCCTTCTCTCTCCCCT
>NC_052341.1:698583-723583 GCF_016432855.1 Salvelinus namaycush | reverse complement strand
CTTGCTCTCACACGCTTTTTAAGTACTGCCCACAAATGTTCTATATGATTGAGGTCAGGGCTTTGTGATGGCCAATCCAATACATTGACTATGTTGTCCTTAAGCAATTTTGCCACAATGTTGGAAGTATGCTTGGGGTCATTGTCCATTTGGAAGACCTTTAACTTCCTGACTGATGTCTTGAGATGTTGCTTCAATATATCCACATCATTTTCCTCCCTCATGATGCCATCAATTTTGTGAAGTGCACCAGTCCCTTCTTCAGCAAAGCACCCCTACAGCATGATGCTGCCACCCCCATTCTTCATGGGTGGGATGGTGTTCTTCAGCTTGCAAGCGATCCCCTTTTTCCTTTAAACATAACAATGGTCATTATAGCCAAACAGTTCTATTTTTGTTTCATCAGACCAGAGGACATTTCTCCAAAAAGTACGATATCTGTCCCCATGTGAAGTTGCAAACCATAGTCTGGCTTTTTTATGGCAGTTTTGGAGCAGTGGCTTTTTACTTCGATATAGGACTCGTTTTACTGTGGATATAGATACTTTTGTACCTGTTTCCTCCAGCATCTTCACAAGATCCATTGCTGTTATTCTGGGATTGATTGGCACTTTTCACACCAAAGTACGTTCATCTCTAGGAGACAGTCTCCCTCCTGAGCGGTATGACGGCTGCGTGGTCCCATGGTGTTTATACTTGCGTACTATTGTTTTTACAGATGAATGTGGCACCTTCAGGCGTTTGGAAATTGCTCCCAAGGATGAACCAGACTTGTGGACGTCTACAATTTTTTTCTGAGGTCTTGGCTGATTTCTTTGATATTCCCATGATGTCAAGCAAAGAGGCACTGAGTTTGAAGGTCTGCCTTGAAATACATCCACAGGTACACCTCCAATTGACTCAAATTATGTCAATTGGCCTATCAGAAGCTTCTAACGCCATGACATTATTTTCTGGAATTGTCCAAGCTGTTTAAAGGCACAGTCAACTTAGTGAATGTAAACTTCTGACCCACTGGAATTGTGAAACAGTTAATTATAAGTGAAATAATCTGTCTGTAAACAATTGTTGAGAAAATTACTTGTGTCATGCACAAAGTAGATGTCCTAACCGACTTGCCAAAACACAGTTTGTTAACAAGAAATGTGTGGAGTGGTTGAAAAACAAGTTTTAATTGGGGAGGACGGGCTCATGGTAATTTCTGGAGCAGAATCAGTGGAATGGTATCAAACACGGTTTGTAGGTGTTTGATGCCATTCCATTTGTGCCGTTCCAGCCATTATTATGAGCCGTCCTCCCTTCAGCAGCCTGCACTGATGTACTGTCTATTCCTTCCTCCCATTCCTCCAGCCAAATCACAGCTAGGCCTTTGCAAATATGAGCAATCAGCCGTCTACACAGTGTTCTATCAGTGTGACGTTAAAATTCAGTTGTATTGAGTAGAAGTGTGAATTCCAGTGAGCGGTTTTTGGAGAACGTTTAGAAAACGTGAACAAGCGTCCGGGGGGACGGGGCGAACAGGATGCCAGGCCACTGATTTTGTTCACGCCTTCTATCATATCGTCTGTAAAATGTTGGTATGGTGACAAGCCTAGTGTGTAGTACAGTACAGTACAGATCTCCACCTCTGCAGTGAATAAATCCAGTCATACTGTACAACAGGAAATGGCTCCCAGCCTGTCGGCCAGAACAAAAAGGAACCATGAAATAATGAGCCTTCCAGAAACTGGAAAAGGATGGCAACACACAAAAATGGACTGCTACATGAATTCATGATGTTTTTTGTTTTTTTAAATAGAGGCTGTAGTCTATTCCTCTAGCTCACATGTTTGCCTGCTTGTATGAATGTGACAAAGACCACTCTCTGCCATTATTATTGTGTAACATCTAATTCCAACATTGTTCAAGGCCCTGACAAGCAAAGAAACTGCACAGAACATTCATCCAAAATGTTAAGGTCCTCACAAAAATCATTTATATACAGCTGAAGTCGGAAGTTTACATACACCTTAGCCAAATACATTTAAACTCAGTTTTTCACAATTCCTGACATTTAATCCTTGTAAAAATGCACTGTCTTAGGTCAGTTAGAATCACCACTTTATTTTAAGAATGTGAAATGTCAGAATAATATTAGAGAGAATTATTTATTTCAGCTTTTATTTCTTTCATCACATTCCCAGTGGGTAAGAAGTTTACATACACTCAATTAGTATGAGGTAGCATTGCTTTTAAATTGTGTAACTTGTGTCAAAAAATTCGGGAAGCCTTCCACAAGCTTCCCACAATAAGTTGGGTGAATTTTGGCACAATCAAAATGACAGAGCTGGTGTAACTGAGTCAGGTTTGTAGGCCTCCTTGCTCGCACACGCTTTTTCTGTTCTGCCCACACATTTTCTATATGATTGAGGTCAGGGCTTTGTGATGGCCACTCCAATACCTTGACTTTGTTGTCCTTAAGCCATTTTGCCACAACTTTGGAAGTGTGTTTGGTGTCATTGTTCATTTGGAAGACCCATTTGCGAACAAGCTTTAACTTCCTGACTGATGTCTTGAGATGTTACTTCAATATATCCACATCATTTTTCCTCCCTCATGATGCAATCTATTTTGTGAAGTGCACCAGTCCCTCCTGCAGCGAAGCACCCCCACAACATGATGCTGCCACCCCCGTGCTTCACGGTTGGGATGGTGTTCTTCGGCTTGCAAGCCTCCCCCTTTATCCTCCAAACGTAACGATGGTCATTATAGCTAAACTGTTCTATTTTGTTTCATCAGACCAGAGGACATTTCTCCAAAAAGTACAATCTTTGTCCCCATGTGCAGTTGAAAACCGTAGTCTGGCTTTTTAATGGCAGTTTTGGAGCAGTGGCTACTTCCTTGCTGAGCGGCCTTTCAGGTTATGTGGATATAGGACTCATTTTATGTGGATATAGATAATGTTGTACCTGTTTCCTCCAGCATCTTCACAAGGTCCTTTGCTGTTGTTCTGTGATTGATTTGCACTTTTCACACCAATGTACGTTCATCTCTAGGAGACAGAACGCGTCTCCTTCCTGAGTGGTATGACGGCTGCGTTGTCCCATGGTGTCCCATGGTGTATGGTCCCGTGTGGCTCAGTTGGTAGAGCATGGCGCTTGCAACGCCAGGGTTGTGGGTTCGATTCCCACGGGGGGCCAGTACAAAAAAAAAAAAAAAAAAGTATGAATGTATGTACTTGTAAGTCGCTCTGGATAAGAGCGTCTGCTAAATGACTTAAATGTAAATGTAAATGTGTTTATACTTGCGTACTATTGTTTTTACAGATGAACGTGGTGCCGTCAGCCATTTGGAAATTGCTCCCAAGGATGAACCAGACTTATGGAGGTCTACAATATTTTCGGATTCTTGGCTGATTTCTTTTGATTTTCCCATGATGTCAAGCAAAGAGGCACTGAGTATGAAGGTAGACCTTGAAATACATCCACAGGTACACCTCCAATTGACTCAAATGATGTCAATTAGCCCATCAGAAGCTTCTAAAGCCATGCCATTATTTTCTGGAATTGTCCAAGCTGTTTAAAGGCACAGTCAACTTAGTGTATGTAAACTCCTGACCCACTGGAATTGTGAAACAGTGAATTATACGTGACATAATCTGTCTGTAAACAATAGCTGGGAAAATGACTTGTAGATGCATACACAAAGTAGATGTCCTAACCGACTTGCCAAAACGATTGTTTGTTAACAAAAATAAATTTTGGAGTGGTTGAATAATGAGTTTTAATGACTCCAAGTGTATGTAAACTTCCTACTTCAACTGTAGTATACAACCATAGACGAAACACTATAGGCCGTAAACAGACACACACATAGGGTTGTCCTCAGTAAACCCAGCAGGTTGTATGCTGTCCCATCCCTGGCTCCATGACACTTTAAAAAGCCTGGAGGCACCTCTAAATCTCACTCTTAGTCTCTTTTACATCCCTCCCTCCCTCCCTACTTTCATTCTTCTTCTCATCCATCCCTTCATCCTGGCAGCCTGCAACCACTTCTCTCTTTCTCCGCTCCTCTCTCCCTTCCCTCTGAAGAGTGGAGATGGGAACGGTAGTGGAGAGGAGAGGAGAGGAAAGGAGGAGAAAAGAGGAGAGGAGGTGAGGCCTGAGGCCTGGGGCATGTGGCAATTTGCTCCCGAGTGGCACAGCAGTCTAAGGCACTGCAACTCAGTGCAAGAGGAATCATCACAGTCCCTGGTTTGAATCCAGGCTGTATTACATCATGCCGTGATTGGGAGTCCCACAGGGCGGCGTACAATTGACCCAGGTTTGGCTGGGGTAGGCCGTCATTGTAAATAAGAAATTGTTCTTAACTGACTTGCCTAGTAAAATAAAGGTTACACACACATATAAGGTCCTATAAAGAACCCTTTCCTAAGTTGCTTTAAAATAACGAGCTATAAAGCTATAAAGAACCATGTCCTAAGGTTCTATAAAGAGCCCTTTCCTAAGGTGCTATAAAGAACCCTTTCCTAAGGTTCTATAAAGAACCATGTCTTAAGGTGCTATAAAGAACCCTTTCCTAAGGTGCTATAAAGAACCCTTTCCTAAGGTTCTATAAAGAACCCTTTCCTAAGGTGCTATAAAGAACCCTTTCCTAAGTTTCTATAAAGAACCCTTTCCTAAGGTTCTATAAAGAACCCTTTCCTAAGGTTCTATAAAGAACCCCTTCCTAAGGTTCTATAGAGAACCCTTTCCTAAGGTTCTATAAAGAACCATTTCCTAAGGTTCTATAAAGAACAATTTCCTAAGGTTCTATAAAGAACCATTTCCTGAGGTTCAATAAAAAACTATTAACAAAAGGTTCTATATTGCACCATAAAAGGGTTATGCTATGGTTACAACCCTTATTGGTGCTGTATAGAACCCCTTTTTATGGTTCTTTATGGAGAATGGTAAGAACCTATCTCAATCGCAATCGTTGTTTGTAGAACCATACAAGGATTTTTATTCTGGTTTAATAGCCATATTATATTGTTACATTCCATAGGTTTTAGTATTGTGTTTATTGACACGTTGAATCAGGTCTGCTAGCTCTGGAACAGCTGGGGGTCCCTGAGGAGAGAATTGAGAACTACTACCGTTCTCAATTGGCCATACTGTACACGAGTCTTTCACAAGACACCATCACTGGTCATAGTCGTATATAAGATGTAATAGAGTAACACAACAGATTAGATCAACCGGAATTGAAAGGCTCAAATGGTTCTTTGGGTCAGTATGGTTCCACATAGAATCATCACCCTTCCACAATAACTCTTGAGGAACCCACATTTTACTGTGAGTAAACACAACCCAGGAGGAGAGAGAGAGAGAGAGAGAGAGAGAGAGAGAGAGAGAGGTGAAAAGAGAGAGAGAGAGAGGCATAATGAGAGAGAGAGAGAGAGAGAGAGAGAGAGAGAGAGAGAGAGAGAGAGAGAGAGAGAGAGAGAGAGGGAGAGATAAAGAGGAGAAAGAGATGGAGAGAGGGTACCATGAGAGAGAGATAGCTCTGGGTCACCCAGGCAAAGGGGGATTACTGAAATCAAAGCCCTCTCTGTGCTGCTCCTCTTGGGTTTATTGTCAAATAACAGCCCCTGGCTTTGGCCTACATACTGCTGCTGAGAGAGAGGCTGTTGGATTGTTCCCTTGATTTAATTCTGAATTAAATTAAAAGATGATTTGGGCAGTCATGGCTGGGAACTCAAACTGGGAACAGAGTAATGAGTGTGTGTGTTTGTGTGTGTTTGTGCGTGTGTGTGTGTGTGTGTGACTGGCAAGTATATGTGTGTGTGTGTGTGTGTGTGTGTGTGTGTGTGTGTGTGTGTGTGTGTGTGTGTGTGTGTGTGTGTGTGTGTGTGTGTGTGTGTGTGTGTGTGTGTGTGTGTGTGTGTGTGTGTGTAGTCATATCTACATTATCGTCATAAACATGCTTTCTAAAATAATTCTACATGAACTCATACTGTTTTGTAAAATCGCTGTATTTTCCGGTATGATTTCTATCAGAGCATCTCTGAATGATATCCTCTATGCGGGATGGTTGAGCTAACGTAGGCTAATGTGATTAGCATGAGGCTGTAAGTAACAAACAAAAAATTCCCAGGACATAGACATATCTGATATGTGCAGAAACTGCACTGTCCAATTTACAGTAGCTATTACAGTGAAAGAATCCACATTGCGCCTGGGCTGGAATAATACATTATGGCCTTTCTATTGCATTTCAAAGATGATGGTACAAAAAAAATGTTTTTTTTAAATCATGTTTTTTTTCTTTGTATTATATTTTGACAGATCTAATGTATTATATTCTCCTACATTCATTTCACATTTCCACAAACTTCAACGTCTTTCCTTTCAAGAAAATGCATATCCTTGCTTCAGGTTCCTGAGCTACAGGCAGTAAGATTTGGGTATGTCATTTCAGGTGGAAATTGAAGAACAACAAAAAAAAAGGGTCCAATCCTTAAGAAGATAAACAATAAGACACCAACATGCATCCTTATGATCACTTCATCTGAACTCTAACCTAAACACAGTTGAAGTCAGTGCAGTAAACATTTAGGTGGAGCCTGCCTGTTGTTCTATCGGGATAAAGTGTATTTAGAGAGCCATTGGGTACGAGACACACAGAAAGTCAAACACAAAGCACTGGACTATTACCAGATTTAAGGTACTGCACAGGGACATTACCCTATTAAAGGGACTGCACAGGCAAATTACCATATTAAAGGGACTGCACAGGGACATTACCCTATTAAAGGGACTGCACAGGCAAATTACCATATTAAAGGGACTGCACAGGCGAATTACCATATTAAAGGGACTGCACAGGGACATTACCATATTAAAGGGACTGTGCAGGTGCATTGCCTTATTAAAGGGACTGTACATGCTCATTACCATATTAACGGAACTGTACAGGCTCAATATCATATTAAACGGAGTGGGACACTTGAAGACAACGATAACGATGGTGGGCTGAAAATAGCTCACACTTAAATTTGGACACACACACACAGAAACACACACACAGACGTGTGTATAACCAGTGTGAAATGGCTAGCTAGTTAGCATTTTGGCATTTTAGCTAACATTATCCTATCCTGATGTGTGTACGTGTTTCTGTGAAATCTAAGCAAGCCTAAATATCTTATATTGAGTGATAATAATTCACTTAAAATGTTTGTATGTTTCTTGTTCTTTCATACCAAGCTAAGTTAACTAACGTCATTCGTTTTGCTTATTGCTCATTTTTACCTAAAAAGGATTAATACAAGTAATTTATCTTATGTCAAGATATCTTTCAAGATAGTTTACCTAACTATGAAGATTAAAGTCAAATATCTTGCAGTGCATATCACGTTGTGCAGTGTGTGGAGCTAATAGACTGTCTAGAATACACCTGGTGACCACTATGTATCTGCCTCAGAACATTATCTCAACACCTGACCACTATGTATCTGCCTCCGAACATTATCTCAACACCTGACCACTATGTATCTGCCACCAGACATTATCTCAACACCTGACCACTATGTATCTGCCTCAGAACATTATCTCAACACCTGACCACTATGTATCTGCCTCCGAACATTATCTCAACACCTGACCACTATGTATCTGCCTCCAAACATTATCTCAACACCTGACCACTATGTATCTGCCACCAGACATTATCTCAACACCTGACCACTATGTATCTGCCTCAGAACATTATCTCAACACCTGACCACTATGTATCTGCCTCCGAACATTATCTCAACACCTGACCACTATGTATCTGCCTCCGAACATTATCTCAACACCTGACCACTATGTATCTGCCTCCGAACATTATCTCAACACCTGACCACTATGTATCTGCCTCCGAACATTATCTCAACACCTGACCACTATGTATCTACCTCTGAACATTATCTCAACACCTGACCACTATGTATCTGCCTCCGAACATTATCTCAACACCTGACCACTATGTATCTGCCACCAGACATTATCTCAACACCTGACCACTATGTATCTGCCTCAGAACATTATCTCAAAACCTGACCACTATGTATCTGCCTCCGAACATTATCTCAACACCTGACCACTATGTATCTGCCACAAGACATTATCTCAACACCTGACCACTATGTATCTGCCTCCGAACATTATCTCAACACCTGACCACTATGTATCTGCCTCCGAACATTATCTCAACACCTGACCACAATGTATCTGCCTCCGAACATTATCTCAACACCTGACCACTATGTATCTGCCTCCAAACATTATCTCAACACCTGACCACTATGTATCTGCCTCCGAACATTATCTCAACACCTGACCACTATGTATCTGCCTCCGAACATTATCTCAACACCTGACCACTATGTATCTGCCTCCGAACATTATCTCAACACCTGACCACTATGTATCTACCTCTGAACATTATCTCAACACCTGACCACTATGTATCTGCCTCCGAACATTATCTCAACACCTGACCACTATGTATCTGCCACCAGACATTATCTCAACACCTGACCACTATGTATCTGCCTCAGAACATTATCTCAACACCTGACCACTATGTATCTGCCTCCGAACATTATCTCAACACCTGACCACTATGTATCTGCCACAAGACATTATCTCAACACCTGACCACTATGTATCTGCCTCAGAACATTATCTCAACACCTGACCACTATGTATCTGCCTCAGAACATTATCTCAACACCTGACCACAATGTATCTGCCTCCGAACATTATCTCAACACCTGACCACAATGTATCTGCCTCCGAACATTATCTCAACACCTGACCACTATGTATCTGCCTCCGAACATTATCTCAACACCTGACCACTATGTATCTGCCTCCGAACATTATCTCAACACCTGACCACTATGTATCTGCCTCCGAACATTATCTCAACACCTGACCACTATGTATCTACCTCTGAACATTATCTCAACACCTGACCACTATGTATCTGCCTCCGAACATTATCTCAACACCTGACCACTATGTATCTGCCTCCGAACATTATCTCAACACCTGACCACTATGTATCTGCCTCCGAACATTATCTCAACACCTGACCACTATGTATCTGCCACCAGACATTATCTCAACACCTGACCACTATGTATCTGCCTCAGAACATTATCTCAACACCTGACCACTATGTATCTGCCTCAGAACATTATCTCAACACCTGACCACAATGTATCTGCCTCCGAACATTATCTCAACACCTGACCACAATGTATCTGCCTCCGAACATTATCTCAACACCTGACCACTATGTATCTGCCTCCGAACATTATCTCAACACCTGACCACTATGTATCCGCCTCCGAACATTATCTCAACACCTGACCACTATGTATCTGCCTCCGAACATTATCTCAACACCTGACCACTATGTATCTGCCTCCGAACATTATCTCAACACCTGACCACTATGTATCTACCTCTGAACATTATCTCAACACCTGACCACTATGTATCTGCCTCCGAACATTATCTCAACACCTGACCACTATGTATCTGCCTCCGAACATTATCTCAACACCTGACCACAATGTATCTGCCTCCGAACATTATCTCAACACCTGACCACTATGTATCTGCCTCCGAACATTATCTCAACACCTGACCACTATGTATCTGCCTCCGAACATTATCTCAACACCTGACCACTATGTATCTGCCTCCGAACATTATCTCAACACCTGACCACTATGTATCTACCTCTGAACATTATCTCAACACCTGACCACTATGTATCTGCCTCCGAACATTATCTCAACACCTGACCACTATGTATCTGCCTCAGAACATTATCTCAACACCTGACCACTATGTATCTGCCTCCGAACATTATCTCAACACCTGACCACTATGTATCTGCCACCAGACATTATCTCAACACCTGACCACTATGTATCTGCCTCAGAACATTATCTCAACACCTGACCACTATGTATCTGCCTCAGAACATTATCTCAACACCTGACCACAATGTATCTGCCTCCGAACATTATCTCAACACCTGACCACAATGTATCTGCCTCCGAACATTATCTCAACACCTGACCACTATGTATCTGCCTCCGAACATTATCTCAACACCTGACCACTATGTATCTGCCTCCGAACATTATCTCAACACCTGACCACTATGTATCTGCCTCCGAACATTATCTCAACACCTGACCACTATGTATCTACCTCTGAACATTATCTCAACACCTGACCACTATGTATCTGCCTCCGAACATTATCTCAACACCTGACCACTATGTATCTGCCTCAGAACATTATCTCAACACCTGACCACTATGTATCCGCCTCCGAACATTATCTCAACACCTGACCACTACCAGGAAGAGAGAGAACAAGATGGCGAGAACATCATAGCTCTCTCTATTGCCCTCCTCTCTCTCCTTCCTTTCTACCATCTCTCTCTTTTGCTTACCCTCTATTGTTTTTCTCCTCCTCTGTTTCTATGCCCCTTCTTCTCTCTCTCCCCCCTTCTCTCTCCCTTTCCACCTTCTAATCTCTCCATCTCTCTCTCTCTTTCTTGCTCTCTCTCTCCCTAAATCTCTGTCTCTCTTCCTAATTCTCTCTCATGTTCTCCTGCTCTCTCCTGAGTACAGTTGTCTCTCCAGCTACAATGCTTTCAGGTCCATCTCTCTCTTATACATTTTTCATTGATAGCCTGAGAGAATGGTAGTGTTTTGAAAAGCAGTCCAACCTGCCTTCCCACCTCCATACAAACGAACAGACACACGCACTGACACGCAAGCACACACACACACACACACACACACACACACACACACACACACACACACACACACACACACACACACACACACACACACACACACACACACACACACACACACACACACACACACACACACACACACACACACACACACACACACACACACACACACACACACAGGTTTAACCAGCAGTTCCACCCTTCACTCCAGTTCATTTATCTCGATAGAGAATGAAAACATGAAGATACATCAGAAAACACAGACATAATCTCATAGGAGAAAATGAGAACAAGAAGCCCATAAAAATATGAGTCTAAATATCTCCAAAACACACAACCTAAAGCCCAAAATCTCACAATGTTTTGCAAGTCTAAACACCTCCCAAACGCATCACAATGCCTGGACCCTAACTTCCCACGAAGGTCCCTCACACAACTCAACACAATTTACTGTTGACAGCTAGTCATAGTCAATTAGGCAAATTAGCTGCTATTCCTTCACCAGAGACCTTTACAAAATGAGCAATTGTGTTGTAATGAGTTTAATGATGAAAATATCGTTGCCTTGCCATCACGCATTCTGTTGTTGTGGACAACGCTAGAGGGGGGAGGAGACTCATGAAGACATGTTTGTGTAAGTCCGCCCACCCGTCTGTCAGTTTCTCTGTGTGTGTGTGTGTGTGTGCGTGCGCGTGCGTGTGTGTGTGTGTGTTATGGCCCAAGGGGAATCCTTAGCATGGTGACAGCATCTTAGCATACAGTACTCTTTCTTTTTGTCAGTTCATCAGTGGGATGTTTTTTTTCCCATATACACATTATCCCAGTCATATGACGAACAACGAAACTACAAAGGTGTCATAACTGCTTAGTATGTGTATGGTTAGCAGGGACTGTGGCGCAGGAAAGCATGCAAGAGAGTGAGAGAGAGTGAGAGAGAGCGAGAGAGAGAGAGAGAGAGTGAGAGAGAGAGAGAGAGAGAGAGAGAGAGAGAGAGAGAGAGAGAGAGAGAGAGAGAGAGAGAGAGAGAGAGAGGGTAAAGTGTCTATCATAGTCCAAAACGTGGGTACACACAGCAGTGTTCTAGAATATTGCACCGTTGGTTTTCATACTTTTTGAATTCTCAGCGCTGCTCAAGCAATTTCTCCAGCTGTCAACACATTCAGATGAATAGTGTACCGGAGCCACCTTGTATAGAGGACGTGTACCGGAGCCACCTTGTATAGAGGACTCGTACCGGAGCCACCTTATATAGAGGACTCGTACCGGAGCCACCTTATATAGAGGACCGGAGCCACCTTATATAGAGGACGTGTACCGGAGCCACCTTATATAGAGGACGAGTACCGGAGCCACCTTGTATAGAGGACGCGTACCGGAGCCACCTTATATAGAGGACGCGTACCGGAGTCACCTTATATAGAGGACCGGAGCCACCTTATATAGAGGACGTGTACCGGAGCCACCTTATATAGAGGACGTGTACCGGAGCCACCTTATATAGAGGACGAGTACCGGAGCCACCTTATATAGAGGACGTGTACCGGAGCCACCTTATATAGAGGACGCGTACCGGAGCCACCTTATATAGAGGACTCGTACCGGAGCCACCTTGTATAGAGGACTCGTACCAGAGCCACCTTGTATAGAGTACGCGTACCGGAGCCACCTTATATAGAGGACCGGAGCCACCTTATATAGAGGACCGGAGCCACCTTATATAGAGGACGTGTACCGGAGTCACCTTATATAGAGGACCGGAGCCACCTTATATAGAGGACGCGTACCGGAGCCACCTTATATAGAGGACGCTTACCGGAGCCACCTTATATAGAGGATGCTTACCGGAGCCACCTTATATAGAGGACGCGTACCGGAGCCACCTTGTATAGAGGACGCGTACCGGAGCCACCTTATATACAGGACGCGTACCGGAGCCACCTTATATAGAGGACCGGAGCCACCTTATATAGAGGACCGGAGCCACCTTATATAGAGGACCGGAGCCACCTTATATAGAGGACCGGAGCCACCTTATATAGAGGACGTGTACCGGAGCCACCTTATATAGAGGACGCGTACCGGAGCCACCTAATATAGAGGACCGGAGTCACCTTATATAGAGGACGAGTACCGGAGCCACCTTATATAGAGGACTCGTACCGGAGCCACCTTATATAGAGGACTCGTACCGGAGCCACCTTATATAGAGGACCGGAGCCACCTTATATAGAGGACGTGTACCGGAGCCACCTTATATAGAGGTCGCTTACCGGAGCCACCTTATATAGAGGACGTGTACCGGAGTCACCTTATATAGAGGACGCGTACCGGAGCCACCTTATATAGAGGACGTGTACCGGAGCCACCTAATATAGAGGACCGGAGTCACCTTATATAGAGGACGCGTACCGGAGCCACCTTATATAGAGGACGTGTACCGGAGCCACCTAATATAGAGGACCGGAGTCACCTTATATAGAGGACGTGTACCGGAGTCACCTTATATAGAGGACGCTTACCGGAGCCACCTAATATAGAGGACCGGAGTCACCTTATATAGAGGACGTGTACCGGAGTCACCTTATATAGAGGACCGGAGCCACCTTATATAGAGGACGCGTACCGGAGCCACCTTATATAGAGGACGTGTACCGGAGTCACCTTATATAGAGGACCGGAGTCACCTTATATAGAGGACGCTTACCGGAGCCACCTTATATAGAGGACGCTTACCGGAGCCACCTTATATAGAGGACGCTTACCGGAGCCAGCTTATATAGAGTACGCGTACCGGAGCCACCTTATATAGAGGACGCGTACCGGAGCCACCTTATATAGAGGACGCGTACCGGAGCCACCTTATATAGAGGACGTGTACCGGAGCCACCTTATATAGAGGACGCGTACCGGAGCCACCTTATATAGAGGACGCGTACCGGAGCCACCTTATATAGAGGACGTGTACCGGAGCCACCTTATATAGAGGACGTGTACCGGAGCCACCTTATATAGAGTACGCGTACCGGAGCCACCTTATATAGAGGACTCGTACCGGAGCCACCTTATATAGAGGACCGGAGCCACCTTATATAGAGGACGCGTACCGGAGTCACCTTATATAGAGGACGCGTACCGGAGCCACCTTATATAGAGGACGAGTACCGGAGCCACCTTATATAGAGGACGAGTACCGGAGCCACCTAATATAGAGGACCGGAACCACCTTATATAGAGGACGCGTACCGGAGCCACCTTATATAGAGGACCGGAGCCACCTTATATAGAGGACGCGTACCGGAGCCACCTTGTATAGAGGACCGGAGCCACCTTATATAGAGGACGCGTACCGGAGCCACCTTATATAGAGGACCGGAGCCACCTTATATAGAGGACGCGTACCGGAGCCACCTTGTATAGAGGACCGGAGCCACCTTATATAGAGGACTCGTACCGGAGCCACCTTATATAGAGGACCGGAGCCACCTTATATAGAGGACGCGAACCGGAGCCACCTTATATAGAGGACCGGAGCCACCTTATATAGAGGACGCGTACCGGAGCCACCTTATATAGAGGACGCGTACCGGAGCCACCTCATATAGAGGACCGGAGCCACCTTATATAGAGGACGCGTACCGGAGCCACCTTATATAGAGGACGCGTACCGGAGCCACCTTATATAGAGGACGAGTACCGGAGCCACCTCATATAGAGGACGCGTACCGGAGCCACCTTATATAGAGGACGCGTACCGGAGCCACCTTATATAGAGGACTCGTACCGGAGCCACCTTATATAGAGGACGCGTACCGGAGCCACCTTATATAGAGGACGCGTACCGGAGCCACCTTATATAGAGGACCGGAGCCACCTTATATAGAGGACGTGTACCGGAGCCACCTTATATAGAGGACTCGTACCGGAGCCACCTTATATAGAGGACGAGTACCGGAGCCACCTTATATAGAGGACGAGTACCGGAGCCACCTTATATAGAGGACGAGTACCGGAGCCACCTAATATAGAGGACCGGAGTCACCTTATATAGAGGACGTGTACCGGAGCCACCTTATATAGAGGACGAGTACCGGAGCCACCTTATATAGAGGACGCGTACCGGAGCCACCTTATATAGAGGACTCGTACCGGAGCCACCTTATATAGAGGACGCGTACCGGAGCCACCTTATATAGAGGACGAGTACCGGAGCCACCTTATATAGAGGACGAGTACCGGAGCCACCTTATATAGAGGACGAGTACCGGAGCCACCTTATATAGAGGACGCGTACCGGAGCCACCTTATATAGAGGACGAGTACCGGAGCCACCTTATATAGAGGACGAGTACCGGAGCCACCTTATATAGAGGACGAGTACCGGAGCCACCTTATATAGAGGACTCGTACCAGAGCCACCTTGTATAGAGTACGCGTACCGGAGCCACCTTATATAGAGGACGCGTACCGGAGCCACCTTATATAGAGGACGTGTACCGGAGCCACCTTATATAGAGGACCGGAACCACCTTATATAGAGGATTCGTACCGGAGCCACCTTATATAGAGGAACGGAGCCACCTTATATAGAGGATTCGTACCGGAGCCACCTTGTATAGAGGACGCGTACCGGAGCCACCTTATATAGAGGATTCGTACCGGAGCCACCTTGTATAGAGGACTCGTACCGGAGCCACCTTATATAGAGGACCGGAACCACCTTATATAGAGGACGCGTACCGGAGCCACCTTATATAGAGGACCGGAGCCACCTTATATACAGGACGCGTACCGGAGCCACCTTATATAGAGGACCGGAGCCACCTTATATAGAGGACGCGTACCGGAGCCACCTTGTATAGAGGACGCGTACCGGAGCCACCTTGTATAGAGGACGCGTACCGGAGCCACCTTATATAGAGGACCGGAACCACCTTATATAGAGGACCGGAGCCACCTTATATAGAGGACGCGTACCGGAGCCACCTTATATAGAGGACGCGTACCGGAGCCACCTTATATAGAGGACCGGAGCCACCTTATATAGAGTACGAGTACCGGAGCCACCTTATATAGAGGACGCGTACCGGAGCCAACTTATATAGAGGACCGGAGCCACCTTATATAGAGGACTGGAGCCACCTTATATACAGGACGCGTACCGGAGCCACCTTATATAGAGGACCGGAACCACCTTATATAGAGGACGCGTACCGGAGCCACCTTGGCAGTGGTAGAAAAAGTACTCAACAGTTATGCTTTAGTAGAGGTAAAGTCACTTTAATAGAAAATGACTCAAGTAAAAGTAAAAGTCACCCAGGGAAACATCACTTGAATAAAAGTCTGTAAGTATCTAGTTTTTCAATGTACTTAATTAAGTACAGTGGTGGAAAAAGTACTCAATTGTCATTCTTGAGAAAAAGTTCAAAGTAAACGCTATACATCAAACACCTTATATTAAGCAAACCAGAAGACACAATTTTCTACATAATTTACAAATGTGTTATTTGTGTTTAGTGAGTCCGCCAAATCAGAGGCAGTAAGGGATGATAACACGTTATATTAATAGGTGCATGAATTGGACCATCATGCTGCACTGCATGAACACTCGAAATGTAACATTTTGGTGAAAGGAAAAATATGGAAAATGTATGGGAGTCAAAAGTACATATTAGCACAACATAGAACTCTAGTAAATAGTGGACTAGGGGAACAGACTCCAGACATTAGTGGACTAGGGGAACAGACTCCAGACATTAGTGGACTAGGGGAACAGACTCCAGACATTAGTGGACTAGAGGAACAGACTCCAGACATTAGTGGACTAGGGGAACAGACTCCAGACATTAGTGGACTAGGGGAACAGACTCCAGACATTAGTGGACTAGGGGAACAGACTCTAGACATTAGTGGACTAGGGGAACAGACTCCAGACATTAGTGGACTAGGGGAACAGACTCCAGACATTAGTGGAGTAGGGGAACAGACTCCAGACATTAGTGGACTAGAGGAACAGACTCCAGATATTAGTGGACTAGGGGAACAGACTCCAGACATTAGTGGACTAGGGGAACAGACTCCAGACATTAGTGGACTAGGGGAACAGACTCCAGACATTAGTGGACTAGGGGAACAGACTGTGTTGGAAGAAGGAACAAAGCAGAGAGAGAGAGAAATAATAAACATAGTTCCCACCAAACCAGAGGCACCATCCCTCCATCTTATCTTTCTATAAATATCCCTCACTTCTCATTTGGTGGACACTTGCTTTTGAGGGAGACAGGGATGGATGGAGGGAGGGAAAGAAAGGAGGGTGTGCATGTCAGCTGGCTGGCAGGCAGGCATGCAGACTCTTTCCTCTCTCTCTCTCTCTCTCTCCCCCTCTCTCTCTCTCTCTCTCTCTCTCTCTCCCTCTCTCTCCTTTCTCATCTCTCTCTCTCTCTCTATATATATATATATATATAATATCATGTATCATCACGATACTTATTTCTCACAATTATATATGTTTTGCGATTGTCACTATTCTCACGATTCTATATGAATTGTGATTCTCACTATTCTCATGATTCTATATGAATTGTGATTCTCACTATTCTCACGATTCTACATGAATTGCGATTTAATACTTAGATTTTATTGTGATTTGATGTTCCAAACATATTGCTCACTGTATGTCTACTGCAGAGACAAGAGAGAGCAGGAGAAAATGGGTTTGATCAGTCAGGGAAATAAAGGTGCTGAAAACATGTTGGTTCACTATTTGAAAAGAAGATGGAGAACAAGATATAGGATACGTTTTAGGACAGGTACAGCCGACTAGCGCTAGTTAACACTACCTACTGTAGCAAAAACACTCCATTTTCTTTTGAAATAGTGAGCCAACATGTTTACATTCCCGGCCCTAGTGGAGGGGTGAAGGTACACAGACTGGACTGGTCTAGTGGAGGGGTGAAGGTCTGGTTTCACAGACTGGACTGGTCTAGTGAAGGGGTGAAGGTACACATACTGGACTGGTCTAGTGGAGGGGTGAAGGTCTAGTGGAGGGGTGAAGGTACACATACTGGACTGGTCTAGTGGAGGGGTGAAGGTCTGGTTTCACAAACTGGACTGGTCTAGTGGAGGGGTGAAGGTCTGGTTTCACAGACTGGACTGGTCTAGTGGAGGGGTGAAGGTACACATACTGGACTGGTCTAGTGGAGGGGTGAAGGTCTAGTGGAGGGGTGAAGGTACACATACTGGACTGGTCTAGTGGAGGGGTGAAGGTACACATACTGGACTGGTCTAGTGGAGGGGTGAAGGTCTAGTGGAGGGGTGAAGGTACACATACTGGACTGGTCTAGTGGAGGGGTGAAGGTCTGGTTTCACAAACTGGACTGGTCTAGTGGAGGGGTGAAGGTCTGGTTTCACAGACTGGACTGGTCTAGTGGAGGGGTGAAGGTACAAATACTGGACTGGTCTAGTGGAGGGGTGAAGGTCTAGTGGAGGGGTGAAGGTACACATACTGGACTGGTCTAGTGGAGGGGTGAAGGTACACACACTGGACTGGTCTAGTGGAGGGGTGAAGGTCTAGTGGAGGGGTGAAGGTACACATACTGGACTGGTCTAGTGGAGGGGTGAAAGTCTAGTGGGGGGGTGAAGGTCTAGTTTCACAGACTGGACTGGTCTAGTGGAGGGGTGAAGGTTTAGTGAAGGGATGAAGGTCTAGTTTCACAGACTGGATTGGTCTAGTGGAGGGGTGAAGGTCTAGTTTCACAGACCGGACTGGTCACACACACACACACACACACACACACACACACACACACACACACACACACACACACACACACACACACACACACACACACACACACACACACACACACACACACACACACACACACACGCACCATCTCCCCCCTCATTCACACACATCCACGGCGGGCCATGCAGCCTGTCCATCCCTATCCCTGCGTGGCCAACCCGGGCTGTCAGACACAGAGTGCCAGAATATTTATCAGCTGGGAGAACAGCTTGTCCCCGTTGCTGCTGACATGTCTACCCAAGGAGAGAAACGCACAGCTACACTAACAAGGAGGGGGGGACATCTCTCCATCCTTCTCCTTCTCTCTCACTTTTCTGTCACTCCGTTTTTCCATCTCTCTGTCTTGCTATACTGTTCTCTTTCTCCCTTCCCATTTCCTCAGTGCTGTAAAAGTACTTAAGTGAAAATACTTTAAAGTACTATTTAAGTAGTTTTTTGAGGGGCAGCTGTACTTTACTTTATTATTACTACAGTATTACTACATTCCTAAAGAAAATTATGTACTTTTTACTCCATACATTTTCTCTGTCACCCAAAAGTACTCGTTACATTTTGAATGCTTAGCAGGACAGAAAAACTGTGCAATTCACGCACTTATCAAGAGAACATCCCTGGTCATCTGACTGACTCTGATCTGGAGGACTCACATGCTTCGTTTGTAAATGATGTCTGAGTGTTGGAGTGTCTCCCTGGCTGTCTGTAAATGATGTCTGAGTGTTGGAGTGCGACCCTGGCTATCTGTAAATGATGTCTGAGTGTTGGAGTGTCTCCCTGGCTGTCTGTAAATGATGTCTGAGTGTTGGAGTGCGACCCTGGCTATCTGTAAATGATGTCTGAGTGTTGGAATGTGCCCCTGGCTATCTGCAAATTATGTCTGAGTGTTGGAGTGCGACCCTGGCTATCTGTAAATGATGTCTGAGTGTTGGAATGTGCCCCTGGCTATCTGTAAATGATGTCTGAGTGTTGGAGTGTTCCCCTGGCTGTCTGTTGATGATGTCTGAGTGTTCTAGTATGCCCCTGGCTATCTGTAAATGATGTCTGAGTGTTGGAGTGTGACCCTGGCTGTCTGTAAATGATGTCTGAGTGTTGGAGTGTTCCCCTGGCTATCTGTAATGATGTCTGAGTGTTGGAGTGTGTCCCTGGCTATCTGTAAATTATGTCTGAGTGTTGGATTGTGCCCCTGGCTATCTGTAAATGATGTCTGAGTGTTGGAGTGTGCCCCTGGCTATCTGTAAATGATGTCTGAGTGTTGGCTGTCTGTAATGATGTCTGAGTGTTGGAGTGTGTCCCTGGCCCTCTGTAAATTACGTCTGAGTGTTGGAGTGTGTCCCTGGCTCTCTGTAAATGATGTCTGAGTGTTGGAGTGTGTCCCTTGCCCTCTGTAAATTATGTCTGAGTGTTGGAGTGTGACCCTGGCTATCTGTAAATTATGTCTGAGTGTTGGAGTGTGTCCCTGGCCCTCTGTAAATGATGTCTGAGTGTTGGAGTGTGACCCTGGCTATCTGTAAATGATGTCTGAGTGTTGGAATGTGCCCCTGGCTATCTGCAAATGATGTCTGAGTGTTGGAGTGTGTCCCTGGCTGTCTGTAATGATGTCTGAGTGTTGGAGTGTGCCCCTGGCTATCTGTAAATGATGTCTGAGTGTTGGAGTGTGCCCCTGGCTATCTGTAAATGATGTCTGAGTGTTGGCTGTCTGTAATGATGTCTGAGTGTTGGAGTGTGTCCCTGGCCCTCTGTAAATTATGTCTGAGTGTTGGAGTGTGTCCCTGGCCCTCTGTAAATGATTTCTGAGTGTTGGAGTGTGTCCCTGGCCCTCTGTAAATTATGTCTGAGTGTTGGAGTGTGACCCTGGCTATCTGTAAATGATGTCTGAGTGTTGGAGTGTGTCCCTGGCTATCTGTAAATGATGTCTGAGTGTTGGAGTGCGACCCTGGCCCTCTGTAAATTATGTCTGAGTGTTGGAGTGTGTCCCTGGCTATCTGTAAATGATGTCTGAGTGTTGGAATGTGCCCCTGGCTATCTGCAAATGATGTCTGAGTGTTGGAGTGTGTCCCTGGCTGTCTGTAATGATATCTGAGTGTTGGAGTGTGCCCCTGGCTATCTGTAAATGATGTCTGAGTGTTGGAGTGTGCCCCTGGCTATCTGTAAATGATGTCTGAATGTTGGAGTGTGACCCTGACTATCTGTAAAATAAAAAACAAACAAGAAAATGGTGCCGTCTTGTTTGCTTAACATAAGGAATTTGAAATAATTTGTACTTTTACTTTTGATATTTAAGTATATTTGACCAATTACATTTACTTTTGATACTTAAGTATATTTAAAAACAAATACTTTTAGACTTTCACTTTTACTCGAGTCATTTTCTATTAAGGTATCTTTACTTTTACTCAAGTATGATGATTGGGTACTTTTTCCACCACTGCTTTTCCTTTACCTCATCTCTCTCTCTCTCTTTCTATATGAACCTATGATTTTCCTTCTCCTTTTCTCTCTATCCTTCTACCTTTCTCTCTCTTCTTCCCTTTCTCTCTCATTCTCCCTTTCTCTCTCCTCTTCCCTTTCTCTCTCCTCTTCCCTTTCTCTCTCCTAACTTTCTCTCTCTTCTTTCCTTTCTCTCTCCTAATTTTCTTTCTCTGTCTCTCTTCTTCCCTTTCTCTCTCCTCTTCCCTTTCTCTCTCCTCTTCCGTTTCTCTCTCCTAACTTTCTCTCTCTTCTTCCCTTTCTCTCTCCTCTTCCGTTTCTCTCTCCTAACTTTCTCTCTTCTTCCCTTTCTGTCTCTTCTTCCCTTTTTCTCTCTTCTTCCCTTTCTCTCTCTTCTTCCCTTTCTCTCTCTTCTTCCCTTTCTCTCTCATCTTCCCTTTCTCTCTCCTCTTCCCTTTCTCTCTCCTAACTTTCTCTCTCTTCTTCCCTTTCTCTCTCATCTTCCCTTTCTCTCTCCTCTTCCCTTTCTCTCTCCTAACTTTCTCTCTCTTCTTCCCTTTCTCTCTCTTCTTCCCTTTCTCTCTCTTCTTTCCTTTCTCTCTCATTTTCCCTTTGTCTCTCTTCCCTTTCTCTCTCCTCTTCCCTTTCTCTCTCCTTCTTCCCTTCTCTCTCTTCTTCCCTTTCTCTGTCTCTTCCCCTTCTCTCTCTTCTTCCCTTTCTCTGTCCTCTTCCCTTTCTCTCTCTCTTCCCTTTCTCTGTCCCTCTTCCCCTTTCTCTCTCTTCTTCCATTTCTCTGATCCTCTTCCCTTTCTCTCTCTCTTCCCTTTCTCTTCTCCTCTTCCCTTCCTCTCTCTTCTTCCCTCTTCTCTGTCCTCTTCCCTTTCTCTCTCTCTTCTTCCCCTTCTCTCTCTTCTTCCCTTCTCTCTGCACTCTTCCCTTCTCTCCTCTTCCCTTCCTCTCTTCTTCCTGTCTCTCTCTCTCTTCCTTTCTTCTCCTCTTCCCTTTCTCTGTCCTCTTCCTTTCTCTCTCTTCTTCCCTTTCTCTGTCCTCTTCCCTTTCTCTCTCTCTTCCATTTCTCTGTCCTTTCCCTTTCTCTCTCTTCTTCCTTTCTCTCTCCTCTTCCCCTTCTCTCTCTTCTTCCCTCTCTCTGTCCTTTCCCTTTCTCTCTCTTCTTCCCTTTCTCTCTCTTCTTCCCTTTCTCTCTCCGCTTCCCTTTCTCTCTCCTCTTCCTTCTCTCTCTTCTTCCTGTTCTCTCTCCTCTTCCTTTCTCTCTCTCTCCCTTTCTTCGTCCTCTTCCCCTTTCCTCTTCTCTTCCCTTTCTCTCTCTTCTTCCATTTCTCTGTCCTCTTCCCTTTCTCTCTCCTCTTCCCTTTCTCTCTCCTAACGTTCTCTCTCTTCTTTCCTTTCTCTCTCATCTTCCCTTTCTGTCTCTTCTTCCCTTTCTCTCTCCTCTTCCCTTTCTCTCTCCTCTTCCCTTTCACTCTCCTCTTCCCTTTCTCTCTGTTCTTCCCTTTCTCTCTCCTCTTCCCTTTCTCTCTCCTCTTCCCTTTCTCTCTCCTCTTCCTGTTCTCTCTCCTCTTCCCTTTCTCTCTCTTCTTCCCTTTCTCTCTCCTCTTCCCTTTCTCTCTCCTCTTCCCTTTCTCTCTCTTCTTCCCTTTCTCTCTCCTCTTCCTGTTCTCTCTCTTCTTCCCTTTCACTCTCCTCTTCCCTTTCTCTCTGTTCTTCCCTTTCTCTCTCCTCTTCCCTTTCTCTCTCTTCTTCCCTTTCTCTCTCCTCTTACCTTTCTCTCTCCTCTTCCCTTTCTCTCTCTTCTTCCCTTTCACTCTCCTCTTCCTGTTCTCTCTCTTCTTCCCTTTCTCTCTCCTCTTCCCTTTCTCTCTCTTCTTCCCTTTCTCTCTCCTAACGTTCTCTCTCTTCTTTCCTTTCTCTCTCATCTTCCCTTTCTGTCTCTTCTTCCCTTTCTCTCTCCTCTTCCCTTTCTCTCTCCTCTTCCTGTTCTCTCTCTTCTTCCCTTTCTCTCTCCTCTTCCCTTTCTCTCTCCTCTTCCCTTTCTCTCTCCTCTTCCTGTTCTCTCTCTTCTTCCCTTTCTCTCTCCTCTTCCCTTTCTCTCTCCTCTTCCCTTTCTCTCTCCTCTTCCTGTTCTCTCTCTTCTTCCCTTTCTCTCTCCTCTTCCCTTTCTCTCTCCTCTTCCCTTTCTCTCTCCTCTTCCCTTTCTCTCTGTTCTTCCCTTTCTCTCTCTTCTTCCATTTCTCTCTCTTCTTCCATTTCTCTGTCCTCTTCCCTTTCTCTCTCCTCTTCCCTTTCTCTCTCCTCTTCCCTTACTCTCTCTTCTTCCATTTCTCTGTCCTCTTCCCTTTCTCTCTCCTCTTCCCTTTCTCTCTCCTCTTCCCTTTCTCTCTGTTCTTCCCTTTCTCTCTCTTCTTCCTGTTTTCTCTCCTCTTCCCTTTCTCTCTCCTCTTCCCTTTCTCTCTCCTCTTCCCTTTCTCTCTCTTCTTCCTGTTTTCTCTCCTCTTCCCTTTCTCTCTCCTCTTCCCTTTCTCTCTCCTAACTTTCTCTCTCTTCTTCCCTTTCTCTCTCTTCTTCCCTTTCTCTCTCTTCTTTCCTTTCTCTCTCATTTTCCCTTTCTCTCTCCTCTTCCCTTTCTCTCTCCTCTTCCCTTTCTCTGTCCTCTTCCCCTTCTCTCTCTTCTTCCCTTTCTCTCTCCTCTTCCCTTTCTCTCTCCTCTTCCCTTTCTCTGTCCTCTTCCCTTTCTCTCTCTTCTTCCCTTTCTCTCTCCTCTTCCCTTTCTCTCTCCTCTTCCCCTTCTCTCTCTTCTTCCCTTTCTCTGTCCTCTTCCCCTTCTCTCTCTTCTTCCCTTTCTCTGTCCTCTTCCCCTTCTCTATCTTCTTCCCTTTCTCTGTCCTCTTCCCTTTCTCTCTCTTCTTCCCTTTCTCTGTCCTCTTCCCTTTCTCTCTCTTCTTCCATTTCTCTGTCCTCTTCCCTTTCTCTCTCTTCTTCCCTTTCTCTCTCCTCTTCCCCTTCTCTCTCTTCTTCCCTCTCTCTGTCCTCTTCCCTTTCTCTCTCTTCTTCCCTTTCTCTCTCTTCTTCCCTTTCTCTCTCCTCTTCCCTTTCTCTCTCCTCTTCCCTTTCTCTCTCTTCTTCCTGTTCTCTCTCCTCTTCCCTTTCTCTCTCCTCTTCCCTTTCTCTGTCCTCTTCCCTTTCTCTCTCTTCTTCCCTTTCTCTGTCCTCTTCCCTTTCTCTCTCTTCTTCCATTTCTCTGTCCTCTTCCCTTTCTCTCTCTTCTTCCCTTTCTCTCTCCTCTTCCCCTTCTCTCTCTTCTTCCCTCTCTCTGTCCTCTTCCCTTCTCTCTCTCTTCTTCCCTTTCTCTCTCTTCTTCCCTTTCTCTCTCCGCTTCCCTTTCTCTCTCCTCTTCCCTTTCTCTCTCTTCTTCCTGTTCTCTCTCCTCTTCCCTTTCTCTCTCCTCTTCCCTTTCTCTGTCCTCTTCCCTTTCTCTCTCTTCTTCCATTTCTCTGTCCTCTTCCCTTTCTCTCTCCTCTTCCCTTTCTCTCTCCTAACGTTCTCTCTCTTCTTTCCTTTCTCTCTCATCTTCCCTTTCTGTCTCTTCTTCCCTTTCTCTCTCCTTTTCCCTTTCTCTCTCCTCTTCCCTTTCACTCTCCTCTTCCCTTTCTCTCTGTTCTTCCCTTTCTCTCTCCTCTTCCCTTTCTCTCTCCTCTTCCCTTTCTCTCTCCTCTTCCTGTTCTCTCTCCTCTTCCCTTTCTCTCTCTTCTTCCCTTTCTCTCTCCTCTTCCCTTTCTCTCTCCTCTTCCCTTTCTCTCTCTTCTTCCCTTTCTCTCTCCTCTTCCTGTTCTCTCTCTTCTTCCCTTTCACTCTCCTCTTCCCTTTCTCTCTGTTCTTCCCTTTCTCTCTCCTCTTCCCTTTCTCTCTCTTCTTCCCTTTCTCTCTCCTCTTACCTTTCTCTCTCCTCTTCCC
>NC_052341.1:668583-693583 GCF_016432855.1 Salvelinus namaycush | reverse complement strand
ATATTGATAGCCACTAACCAAGAAAAAACCTCATCAGATGACAGTCTGATAACATATTTATGGTATAGGATAGGTTTTGTTAGAAAAATGTGCATATTTCAGGTATAAATCATAGTTTGCCATTGCAGCCACCAACACAAATCTCACCAAAGCGACTAGAATTACTACAGAGAGCAACGTGTATGACCAATTTACTCATCATAAAACATTTCATAAAAATAGACAAAGCATAGCAATGGAAAGACACAGATCTTGTGATTTCAGACAATATTTCAGATTTTCTAAGCGTTTTACAGCGAAAACACAATAAATCGATAAGTTAGCATACCACATGTGCAAACATTACCAGAGCATCGATTCAAGCCAAAGAGAGCGATAACGTAATCATCGCCAAAATATATAAATTTTTTCACTAACCTTCTCAGAATTCTTCCGTTGACACTCCTGTAACATCATATTACAACATACATATATTGTTTGTTCGAAAATGTGCATATTTAGCCATAAAAAACCGTGGTTATACAATGAAAATAGTAGCAAATCAAGCCTCAACATGTCGGACGCCATCTTTCATAGTGATCTAGTTTAATCGAAAGCTAATCATATACTTGACTAAAAAATACAGGGTTGACAGGAATCGAAAGACAAATTAGTTCTTAATGCAATCGCTGATTTACATTTCTAAAATTATCCTTACTGTGCAATACAGGGTTCGCCAAGCGAAGCTATAGCAAACAAAATGGCGGATTATGCGTTTAAAATATTTCGACAGAACAACGATTTATCATATTAAATATTTCTTACTATGAGGTGATTTTCCATCAGATTCTTGGGCAATGTATCCTTTCTTGGGTCTAATCTTCTTTGGTCGAAAGATGTCCTCTGTCCGTCGAAATGCCCACTAACGTTCGACCGGGACCCCGAAACGTGCCCAAAGCTTCAAAGAGCATCACATATAAATTCCTCAAAATCGCACTAAACGGATATAAATTGCTATAAAACGGTTTAAATTAACTACGTTATGATGTTTCTAACTCCTATATCGAATTAAATTACAGACGGATACATTTCACGTTGATAACCGAGCCTTTGAAAATGGCATCCGGAGGTCCCTTCCTGCGTAATGGCCAGCGTCGAAAAGGGGGCTACTCTCACTCCTTGGTCTTTTATAACCTCTGAGAGCTACGCAGAAAGCCCATTCCACTTCTCATTGGTTACTGACATCCAGGGGAAGGCGGGTGCAGTTCATGTCGTTCCATAGGATATACACAGACTTTTAAAACTGATCTGAAATCAGAGCTTCGCTCTCAGACCATCGCAGTACCTGTCATGGATTTCGCTGTAGAAAGAGTTCTGGGTCACCCACAGACAAAATTCCAACGGCTATAGAAACTAGAGAGTGTTTTCTATCCAATAGAATTAATAATATGCATATTGTACGATCAAGAATTGAGCACGAGGCAGTTTAATTTGGCGACACCCGGAAAAAAAAAATGCTAACTGCTCCCCCTATTGACAAAAGGTTAAAGGTAGGGAACATGGAAAAATCAGGGTCGGTCATATGACTGGGATAAATATACACACTCACATGAGCGCCCACATACAAACACGCACGCACGCACACACATACACACACACACACGCACACACGCACGCACGCACGCACGCACACACTTGGTGGTACCCCTTGCTTAGCGGTGTTGCAGACTCTGAGGCCTGTCAGAACAGGTGTATATATACTGAGATCATGTGACAGATCATGTGACAGATCATGTGACACTGAAGGCCGACAGGTGGACTTTAGTTGACTAATTATGTGACTCCTGAAGGTAATTGGTTGCATCAGATCTTATTTAGGGGCTTCATAGTGAAGAGGGTGAATACATATGCACGCACCTCTTGTCATTTTTATTTAATTTTTTTAAACAAGTTATTTTTCTCATTTCACTTCACCAATTTGGACTATTTTGTGTATGTCCATTACATGAAATCCAAATAAAATTTGATTTAAATTACAGGTTGTAATGCAACAAAATAAGAGAAACGCCAAGGGGGATGAATACTTTTGCAAGGCACAGTAAAGCTCTGACACACACACACACACTCACCAGAGGATTGACTTCTGAATGATTTTTACACACAGAGGGAGAAACAGACAAACAATAACAACAACAGAAGCACACCTTAACTAACGCACAGATGGTCTCTAACGGGGCATTTTGATTAGCTCCATTGACTTTTCATCCAATCAAAATACTCAGTTGACCTCCAGCTTCCTGGCCAGCAGCAGAGGGTAAACGGCCCTCTTACATTCTCTTTCTCACCTGTCTGTTTGCCTAATTTATACACGATCACATTCACACACACACCTGAAATCACACACATCATACCCTACCGCCATCTCTCTGCTGGAAAGAGGCTAGCATGGAAACATCTTGAGAAACAGATAGAGGGATAACAAGCAAGACAAAACTCAAACAGACACACCCAGACATCATGTCCATATAAATATCTCTAGCACAAACATATGGCCCACTGTGTGTGAGATATACTGGGAAGTATTCAGTAAATAAAGTTCTGGAGACACAGCCAGTAGAGAGACCACTACTGATTACAACATTGTATGTTGTTGTAAGGCTGGGTGGAGTATCTGAGTGTGAGTGAATGTTCTAGATCAGGTCTGCCCAACGCTCTTCCCGGAGATCTACTGTCCTGTAGGTTATCAGTCCAACCCTCTTCCCGGAGATCTACTGTCCTGTAGGTTTTCAGTCCAACCCTAATTTAACACACCTGATTTTACTGATTAGCTGCTCAACAATACCTTAATTAGCTGAATCAGATATGCTAAAATAGGGTTGGACTGAAAACCTACAGGACAGTAGATCTCCAGGAAGAGGGTTGGACTGAAAACCTACAGGACAGTAGATCTCCAGGAAGAGGGTTGGACAGATAACCAACAGGACAGTAGAGCTACAGGAAGAGGGTTGGACTGAAAACCAACAGGACAGTAGAGCTACAGGAAGAGGGTTGGACTGAAAACCAACAGGACAGTAGATCTCCAGGAAGAGGGTTGGACAGATAACCAACAGGACAGTAGAGCTACAGGAAGAGGGTTGGACTGAAAACCTACAGGACAGTAGATCTCCAGGAAGAGGGTTGGACTGAAAACCAACAGGACAGTAGAGCTACAGGAAGAGGGTTGGACTGAAAACCTACAGGACAGTAGATCTCCAGGAAGAGGGTTGGACAGATAACCAACAGGACAGTAGAGCTACAGGAAGAGGGTTGGACTGAAAACCTACAGGACAGTAGATCTCCAGGAAGAGGGTTGGACTGCCCTGATCTAGATCATTCCATACATTCAAGGGCACTGACTTTACTTGTGAGGTAATACTGAAGGTAAAAGAGGTAATATGGGTTGTGTGTCTGCACCGTATTTAACGTTAGAGCCGTAAACCTTTCACGACCAGCTCTAAAGCACAGCAACATTAAATGACGAAACACGTCGTTCAACATTCAATGACTCTACACACAACCTGACACACACGTACACACACACACACGTACACACACGCACACGTACACACACACACACACACACACACACACACACACACACACACACACACACACACACACACACACACACACACACACACACAATGAGTGTATTCCCTAGCAGCAGCCACTCTGCCTTCAGAATGGTATGTTTAATGCGTAGTCAATGACACCATTAAGAAGTCTATGAAACAGGACTAATTGGTCGATGACTGGTGCCTATACTATACAGGCATATTTGGACTACCAGCCAATGTTTGGGCAAATAGACACAAAGATGAGCTGATAGGTTGTTTCTGTATATTTACTAACAAAAGTCAAAATATTGCAACTCAATCACCAAAGAAAAGGCATCCCCTGTGCATAACTGCAGCAACAGAGATATGCACTGTGGTACCATATGAATTATGCACTGTGGTACCGTATTTGATATGTACTGTGTGGTAGTATTAATTATGCACTGCGAGGTAGTATTAATTATGCACTGTGAGGTAGTATTAATTATGCACTGTGAGGTAGTATTAATTATGCACTGAGCGGTAGTATTAATTATGCACTGTGTGGTAGTATTAATTATGCACTGTGCGGTAGTATTAATTGTGCACTGTGAGGTAGTATTAATTATGCACTGTGAGGTAGTATTAATTATGCACTGTGCGGTAGTATTAATTACGCACTGTGTGGTAGTATTAATTATGCACTGTGAGGTAGTATTAATTATGCACTGTGAGGTAGTATTAATTATGCACTGTGAGGTAGTATTAATTACGCACTGTGCGGTAGTATTAATTATGCACTGTGAGGTAGTATTAATTATGCACTGTGAGGTAGTATTAATTATGCACTGTGAGTAGTATTAATTACGCACTGTGCGGTAGTATTAATTATGCACTGTGAGGTAGTATGTTGGGCTGCCTGTACATTATGCACTGTGAGGTAGTATTAATTATGCACTGTGCGGTAGAATTACTTATGCACTGTGATGTAGTATTAATTATGCACTGTGAGGTAGTATTAATTATGCACTGTGTAGTAGTATTAGTTATGCACTGTGCGGTAGTATTAGTTATGCACTGTGCGGTAGTATTAGTTATGCACTATGAGGTAGTATGTCGGGGTGCCTGTACATTATGCACTGTGAGGCAGTATTAATTATGCACTGTGAGGTAGTATTAATTATGCACGGTGTGGTAGTATTAATTATGCACTGTGAGGTAGTATGTTGGGCTGCCTGTACATTATGCACTGTGTGGTAGTATTAATTATGCACTGCGAGGTAGTATTAATTACACACGGTGTGGTAGTATTAATTATGCACTGTGAGGTAGTATTGATTATGCACAGTGTGGTAGTATTAATTATGCACTGTGAGGTAGTATTAATTATGCACTGTGAGGTAGTATGTTGGGCTGCCTGTACATTATGCACTGTGTGGTAGTATTAATTATGCACTGTGAGGTAGTATTAATTATGCACTGTGAGGTAGTATTAATTATGCACTGTGAGGTAGTATGTTGGGCTGCCTGTACATTATGCACTGTGATGTAGCATTAATTATGCACGGTGTGGTAGTATTAATTATGCACTGTGAGGTAGTATTAATTATGCACTGTGTGGTAGTATTAATTATGCACCGCGAGGTAGTATTAATTATGCACTGTGAGGTAGTATTAATTATGCACTGTGTGGTAGTATTAAGTATGCACTGTGAGGTAGTATGTTGGGCTGCCTGTACATTATGCACTGTGATGTAGTATTAATTATGCACTGTGAGGTAGTATTAATTATGCACCGCGAGGTAGTATTAATTATGCACTGTGAGGTAGTCTGTTGGGCTGCCTGTACATTATGCACTGTGAGGCCATTTGACGTGTTTCCTTTATTTAACTGTAAAAATAAAGGAAACTCCAACATAAAGTGTCTTAATAGGGCGTTGGGCCTCCACAAGCCAGAACAACTACAATGCATAGATTCTACAAGTGTCTGGAACTTTATTGGAGGTTGGACTGGGCTGAGCGGGAGCTGCCCTCCCGTAAGGGTGGGAGGTCCTAGAGACCTATGGCAGAACAGAGTGCTAGGGTTGGGGTGTAGGGTTTGAGAATAGCCTGAATGTAAGGGCAGCTCCTCTTGCTGTTCTGTAGGTAGCCACCATGGTCTTGTAATGGATGCAAGCTTCAACTGGAAGCCAGTGGAGTGTGCGGACGAACGGGGTGACATGAGGGAACTTGGGAAGGTTGAAAACCAGGCGGGTTGCTGCGTTCTGGATAAGTTTCAGGGGTTTGATGGCACAAGCGGGGAACAACAGTGAGTTGCAGTAGTCCAGACGGGATATGACTATTGCCTGGATTAGGACCTGCGCCACTTCCTGTGTGAGGTAGGGTTGTACTCTAAGGATGTTGTAGAGCATGAACCGGCAGGAGCGGGTCAGTGCTTTGATGTTTGCAGAGAATGACAGGGTGTTGTCCAGGGTCACAACAAGCTTCTTTGCACTCTGGGAGGGCGACACTGTGGAGTTGTCAACCGTGATGGAAAGGTCTTTGACCTGGCAGGCTATCCCCGGGAGAAAGAACAGTTCCTTCTTGTCGAGGAGGAGCTTGAGGTGGTGGGCCGACATCCAAGATGAGATATCTGCCAGGCAAGCGGTGATGCGTGTCGCCACCTGGGTGTCAGAATGTGGGAAGGAGAAAAGTAGTTGGGTGTCATCCACATAGCAATGATAGGAGAGACCACGTGAGAACATGACGGAGCTGAGTGTCTTAATGTATAGAGAGAAGAGGACAGAGCCTAGAACGAAGCCCTGGGGGACACCAGTAGTGAGAGTACGTGGTGTAGACACAGGTCCTCTCCACGTCACCTAGTAGGAGCGAACATCCAGATAGGATGCATTCCAAGAGTGTGCATAGGCTGAGACACCCAGCCCTGAGAGGGTGGAGAGGAGGATCTGATGGTTCACAGTATCGGAGGCAGCAGATGGATCTAGGAGGATGAGAACAGAGGAGAGAGAGTCAGCTTTGGGAGTGTGGAGAGCCTCCGTAACATAGAGAAGAGCAGTCTCGGTTGAGTGACCCATCTTGAAGCCTGACTGGTTAGGGTCAAGAAGATTGTTCTGTCAGAGATAACAAGAAAGTTGATCAGAGACAACACGCACAAGTGTTTTGGAAAGAAAAGAAAGAAGGGATACCAGTCTTTTGACATCAGATGAGTCGAGTGTTGATTGCTTGAGGAGGGGAGCAACTTGGGTCATTTTTAAGTCAGAGGGGACGAAGCCAGTGGTCAGGGATTTTTTTTTTTGTTACCTTATTTAACTAGGCAAGTCAGTTAGAGAACACATTTTTTTTCAATGACGGCCTAGGAACAGTGCATTGTTCAGGGGCAGAACTACAGATTGTTGAGTTGATGAGGGAAGTGAGGAATGGGAGGTCTCCAGAGTTGGGGCTGGGGTCAATCAGGCAGGTTGTCGGGCAGTCAGATCTCACTAGTCGCAGGATGTCATCTTTTTTATATCTTTTTTTATTTCACCTTTATTTAACCAGGTAGGCAAGTTGAGAACAAGTTCCATGTACAATTGTGACCTGGCCAAGATAAAGCAAAGCAGTTCGACACGTACAACAACACAGAGTTACACATGGAGTAAACCCACCAGACAGCCATCTAGAACACCCACCAGACAACCATCTAGAACCCACCAGACAACCATCTGGAACCAATCAGACAACGATCTAGAACACCCACCAGACAACGATCTAGAACACCCACCAGACAACCATCTAGAACCCACCAGACAACCATCTAGAGCCCGTCAGACAACCATCTAGAACACCCACCAGACAACCACCTAGAACCCGTCAGACAACCATCTAGAACCCATCAGACAACCATCTAGAACACCCACCAGACAACCATCTAGAACCCATCAGACAACCATCTAGAACCCATTAGACAACCATCTAGAACACCCACCAGACAATCATCTAGAACACCCATCAGAGCACCATCTAGAACCCATCAGACAACCATCTAGAACATCCACCAGACAACCATCTAAAACACCCACCAGACAACCATCTAGAACCCACCAGACAACCATCTAGAACACCCACCAGACAATCATCTAGAACAGCCACCAGACAACCACCTAGAACCCATCAGACAACCATCTAGAACCCATCAGACAACCATCTAGAACACCCACCAGACATCCACCTAGAACACCCATCAGACAACCATCTAGAACCCATCAAACAACCATCTAGAACACCCACCAGACAACCATCTAGAACACCCACCAGGCAGCCATCTAGGACCCATCAGACAACAATCTAGAACACCCACCAGAGAACAATCTAGAACACATCAGACAACCATCTAGAACACCCACCAGACAGCCATCTAGAACACCCACCAGACAACCATCTAGAACCCATCAGACTACCATCTAGAACAGCCATCAGACAACAATCTAGAACCCATCAGACAACCATCTAGAACCCATCAGACAACCATCTAGACCACCATCTAGAACACCCATCAGACCACCATCTAGAACCCATCAGACAACCATCTAGAACCCATCAGACAACCACCTAGAACCCGTCAGAGAAACATGGAGTTGTATTTTGATATAGTGATTCAATGCTATTATGTAGCAATATATTCATACAAGTGGGTACCATTCAAATGGATACATTTAAACTTGATTATATTGTATGTGGGGTATGTTTTTATATTTTGTAATGCTGTTCTCACTCAGCTAATGGAACCTAATAGAACCTCAGCAAGGCTTTGTCCCAAATGGCACCCAATTCCCTATAATATAGTGCACTACTTTTGACCAGAGCCCTATGTGAGAAGAATAATGGTTAGCAGGTTAGGATTGATGCTGCTCCAGGGGATACATCTGGATGGTGCTGCTACTGAGGACTGTGTGTGTATGGTAGAAATAGGTAGAAATAGTGTATATTCCCTAGGCACCAACCAGGTAGAAATAGTATATATTCCCTAGGCACCAACCAGGTAGAAATAGTGTATATTCCCTAGGCACCAACCAGGTAGAAATAGTGTATATTCCCTAGGCACCAACCAGGTATAAATAGTGTATATTCCCTAGGCACCAACCAGGTAGAAATAGTGTATATTCCCTAGGCACCAACCAGGTATAAATATGATATATTCCCTAGGCACCAACCAGGTAGAAATAGGATATATTCACTAGGCACCAAACAAAAGAAAACTAACTGAAACAGGGAGAGACTAATTGAGCTTGTCCATTAAGATACACACAGTTTCAATTGCAAAATGTTTTGATATCTCATGTCCCAATGAATATGTCCCAGGTGCTTGAATAAGATGTAAAACTACGTTACATCAATACAAACACATTATATTTTACAATAACTATCTTTTACAATAACTACCTTTTACAATAGCTATCTTTTACAATAACTATATTTTACAATAACTACGTAGACAAGCAGTAATCGCTCCAACTGCCCATCAAAGTCCACAAGTAAATGAGTCAATGCACTCTGCTGCTCCCACATCCTTTAATCTATAAGGCATTCTGGGAAGTGGCAGGCAGCCAGCCAAGACAGCAAACACACAGAAACACACACACATACACACAGAAACACACACACAGAACCACACACACACACACACACACACAGAACCACACACACAGAACCACACACACACACACACACACACACACACACACACACACACACACACACACACACACACACGCACAGCGCGCAGGGCATATGGTGGGTCTTTCGCTGGGTGAAAGTAGGGTCTCCCAGATTGAAGTGTGTGTGTGTGTGTGTGTGTGTGTGTGTGTGTGTGTGTGTGTTTGTGTGTGTGTGTGTGTGTCTCATTTGCATTGATGGAGCGGCGTTTGGGTTGTAATTAGTGTCAGTGATTAACCGGTCAGTGGAGGCCAGGGCAGGCCAGGGCAGAGAGGAGGAGGGGGAGTGTAAACGAGGGAGGAGCAGAGGAGAGTAGATTGATAGAGCTGCCCCTACTGAACCTGGCTGGCTGCACTGAATCTTAAGCGGTGCGTGTGTGTGTGCGCGTGTGTGGCAACGTCCAGGCAGTATTCAGAGGAGCAGTGATTAATGTTGACACAATAAGAGGAGGCCAGATTGTTGACATCTATTACTGCTCTCTGCCTAACGAGCACTGGGCCACAGAGGCAAACACTCCCGAAAGGCACCCTATTCCTTTATAGTGCACTTTTATTGGGAATAGGGTGCCATTTGGTACGCAGCCAGGGAGACTTGAACATTAGGTTTCCATTTACACGGTTTCCAAAGTTTCCAAAGCAACTAGACCATCCCTTCCATTCCTCTCATCCCTCTAATCAATCTCATCCCTCTCATCCCTCTCATCCCTCTCATCCCTCTCATCCATCTCATCCATCTCCTCCCTCTCATCCCTCTAATCAATCTCATCCCTCTCATCAATCTCATCCATCTCATCAATCTCATCCATCTCCTCCCTCTCATCCCTCTAATCAATCTCATCCATCTCATCCATCTCATCCCTCTAATCAATCTCATCACTCTCATCCATCTCATCAATCTCATCCATCTCCTCCCTCTCATCCCTCTCATCAATCTCATCCATCTCCTCCCTCCTATCCCTCTAATCAATCTCATCCATCTCCTCCCTCCTATCCCTCTAATCCATCTCATCCATCTCCTCCCTCCTATCCCTCTAATCAATCTCATCCATCTCCTCCCTCTAATCAATCTCATCCATCTCCTCCCTCTCATCCCTCTAATCAATCTCATCCATCTCCTCCCTCTCATCCCTCCTATCCCTCTAATCAATCTCATCCATCTCCTCCCTCCTATCCCTCTAATCCATCTCATCCATCTCCTCCCTCCTATCCCTCTAATCAATCTCATCCATCTCCTCCCTCTAATCAATCTCATCCATCTCCTCCCTCTCATCCCTCTCATCCATCTCATCCATCTCATCCCTCGCATCCCTCCTATCCCTCTAATCAATATAATCCATCTCATCCATCTCCTCCCTCTCATCCCTCCTATCCCTCTAATCCATCTCATCCATCTCATCCATCTCCTCCCTCTCATCCCTCCTATCCCTCTAATCAATCTCATCCATCTCATCCATCTCCTCCATCTCCTCCCTCTAATCAATCTCATCCCTCTTATCCCTCCCATCCATCTAATCAATCTCATCCATCTCCTCCCTCTCATCCCTCTAATCAATCTCATCCATCTCCTCCCTCTCATCCCTCCTATCCCTCTAATCAATCTCATCCATCTCCTCCCTCATATCCCTCTAATCCATCTCATCCATCTCCTCCCTCCTATCCCTCTAATCAATCTCATCCATCTCCTCCCTCGAATCAATCTCATCCATCTCCTCCCTCTCATCCCTCTCATCCATCTCATCCATCTCATCCCTCGCATCCCTCCTATCCCTCTAATCAATATAATCTATCTCATCCATCTCCTCCCTCTCATCCCTCCTATCCCTCTAATCCATCTCATCCATCTCATCCATCTCCTCCCTCTCATCCCTCCTATCCCTCTAATCAATCTCATCCATCTCATCCATCTCCTCCATCTCCTCCCTCTAATCAATCTCATCCCTCTTATCCCTCCCATCCATCTAATCAATCTCATCCATCTCATCCATCTCCTCTCTCTCATCCCTCTAATCCATCTCATCCATCTCCTCCCTCCTATCCCTCTAATCAATCTCATCCATCTCCTCCCTCCTATCCCTCTAATCAATCTCATCCATCTCATCAATCTCATCCATCTCCTCCCTCTCATCCCTCTAATCAATCTCATCCCTCTCATCCATCTCATCCCTCTAATCAATCTCATCCCTCTCATCCATCTCATCAATCTCATCCATCTCCTCCCTCTCATCCCTCTCATCAATCTCATCCATCTCCTCCCTCCTATCCCTCTAATCAATCTCATCCATCTCCTCCCTCCTATCCCTCTAATCCATCTCATCCATCTCCTCCCTCCTATCCCTCTAATCAATCTCATCCATCTCCTCCCTCTAATCAATCTCATCCATCTCCTCCCTCTCATCCCTCCTATCCCTCTAATCAATCTCATCCATCTCCTCCCTCATATCCCTCTAATCCATCTCATCCATCTCCTCCCTCCTATCCCTCTAATCAATCTCATCCATCTCCTCCCTCGAATCAATCTCATCCATCTCCTCCCTCTCATACCTCTCATCCATCTCATCCATCTCATCCCTCGCATCCCTCCTATCCCTCTAATCAATATAATCTATCTCATCCATCTCCTCCCTCTCATCCCTCCTATCCCTCTAATCCATCTCATCCATCTCATCCATCTCCTCCCTCTCATCCCTCCTATCCCTCTAATCAATCTCATCCATCTCATCCATCTCCTCCATCTCCTCCCTCTAATCAATCTCATCCCTCTTATCCCTCCCATCCATCTAATCAATCTCATCCATCTCATCCATCTCCTCTCTCTCATCCCTCTAATCCATCTCATCCATCTCCTCCCTCCTATCCCTCTAATCAATCTCATCCATCTCCTCCCTCCTATCCCTCTAATCAATCTCATCCATCTCATCAATCTCATCCATCTCCTCCCTCTCATCCCTCTAATCAATCTCATCCCTCTCATCCATCTCATCCCTCTAATCAATCTCATCCCTCTCATCCATCTCATCAATCTCATCCATCTCCTCCCTCTCATCCCTCTCATCAATCTCATCCATCTCCTCCCTCCTATCCCTCTAATCAATCTCATCCATCTCCTCCCTCCTATCCCTCTAATCCATCTCATCCATCTCCTCCCTCCTATCCCTCTAATCAATCTCATCCATCTCCTCCCTCTAATCAATCTCATCCATCTCCTCCCTCTCATCCCTCTAATCAATCTCATCCATCTCCTCCCTCTCATCCCTCCTATCCCTCTAATCAATCTCATCCATCTCCTCCCTCCTATCCCTCTAATCCATCTCATCCATCTCCTCCCTCCTATCCCTCTAATCAATCTCATCCATCTCCTCCCTCTAATCAATCTCATCCATCTCCTCCCTCTCATCCCTCTCATCCATCTCATCCATCTCATCCCTCGCATCCCTCCTATCCCTCTAATCAATATAATCCATCTCATCCATCTCCTCCCTCTCATCCCTCCTATCCCTCTAATCCATCTCATCCATCTCATCCATCTCCTCCCTCTCATCCCTCCTATCCCTCTAATCAATCTCATCCATCTCATCCATCTCCTCCATCTCCTCCCTCTAATCAATCTCATCCCTCTTATCCCTCCCATCCATCTAATCAATCTCATCCATCTCCTCCCTCTCATCCCTCTAATCAATCTCATCCATCTCCTCCCTCTCATCCCTCCTATCCCTCTAATCAATCTCATCCATCTCCTCCCTCATATCCCTCTAATCCATCTCATCCATCTCCTCCCTCCTATCCCTCTAATCAATCTCATCCATCTCCTCCCTCGAATCAATCTCATCCATCTCCTCCCTCTCATCCCTCTCATCCATCTCATCCATCCAATCAATCATCCCTCTCATCCATCTCATCCATCTCATCCCTCGCATCCCTCCTATCCCTCTAATCAATATAATCCATCTCATCCATCTCCTCCCTCTCATCCCTCCTATCCCTCTAATCCATCTCCTCCCTCTCCTCCATCTCCTCCCTCTAATCAATCTCATCCCTCTTATCCCTCCCATCCATCTAATCAATCTCATCCATCTCCTCCCTCTCATCCCTCTAATCAATCTCATCCATCTCCTCCCTCTCATCCCTCCTATCCCTCTAATCAATCTCATCCATCTCCTCCCTCATATCCCTCTAATCCATCTCATCCAACTCCTCCCTCCTATCCCTCTAATCAATCTCATCCATCTCCTCCCTCAAATCAATCTCATCCATCTCCTCCCTCTCATCCCTCTCATCCATCTCATCCATCTCATCCCTCGCATCCCTCCTATCCCTCTAATCAATATAATCCATCTCATCCATCTCCTCCCTCTCATCCCTCCTATCCCTCTAATCCATCTCATCCATCTCATCCACCTCCTCCCTCTCATCCCTCCTATCCCTCTAATCAATCTCATCCATATCATCCATCTCCTCCATCTCCTCCCTCTAATCAATCTCATCCCTCTTATCCCTCCCATCCATCTAATCAATCTCATCCATCTCATCCATCTCCTCCCTCTCATCCCTCTAATCCATCTCATCCATCTCCTCCCTCCTATCCCTCTAATCAATCTCATCCATCTCCTCCCTCCTATCCCTCTAATCAATCTCATCCATATCCTCCCTCCTATCCCTCTAATCCATGTCATCCATCTCCTCCCTCCTATCCCTCTAATCAATCTCATCCATCTCCTTCCTCCTATCCCTCTAATCAATCTCATCCATCTCCTCCCTCCTATCCCTCTAATCAATCTTATCCATCTCCCCCTCTCATCAATCTCATCCATCTCATCAATCTCATCCATCTCCTCCCTCTCATCCCTCTCATCAATCTCATCCATCTCCTCCCTCCTATCCCTCTAATCCATCTCCTCTATCTCATCCATCTCCTCCCTCCTATCCCTCTAATCAATCTCATCCATCTCCTCCCTCTCATCCCTCTCATCCATCTCATCCATCTCATCCCTCGCATCCCTCCTATCCCTCTAATCAATATAATCCATCTCATCCATCTCCTCCCTCTCATCCCTCCTATCCCTCTAATCAATCTCATCCATCTCCTCCATCTCCTCCCTCTAATCAATCTCATCCCTCTTATCCCTCCCATTCCTCTAATCAATCTCATCCATCTCATCCATCTCCTCCCTCTCATCCCTCTAATCCATCTCATCCATCTCCTCCCTCCTATCCCTCTAATCAATCTCATCCATCTCCTCCCTCCTATCCCTCTAATCAATCTCATCCATCTCCTCCCTCCTATCCCTCTAATCAATCTCATCCATCTCCTCCCTCCTATCCCTCTAATCAATCTCATCCATCTCCCCCCTCTCATCAATCTCATCCATCTCATCAATCTCATCCATCTCCTCCCTCTCATCCCTCTCATCAATCTCATCCCTCCTATCCCTCTAATCCATCTCCTCTATCTCATCCATCTCCTCCCTCCTATCCCTCTAATCAATCTCATCCATCTCCTCCCTCTCATCCCTCTCATCCATCTCATCCATCTCATCCCTCGCATCCCTCCTATCCCTCTAATCAATATAATCCATATCATCCATCTCCTCCCTCTCATCCCTCCTATCCCTCTAATCCATCTCATCCATCTCCTCCCTCTCATCCCTCCTATCCCTCTAATCAATCTCATCCATCTCCTCTATCTCCTCCCTCTAATCAATCTCATCCCTCTTATCCCTCCCATTCCTCTAATCAATCTCATCCATCTCCTCCCTCTAATCAATCTCATCCCTCTCATCCCTCTCATCAATCTAATCCATCTCATCCATCTCATCCCTGATCCCTCTCATCCCTCCCATCCATCCCTCTCATCCCTCTCATCCATCTAATCCCTCTCATCCCTCTCATCCATCTCATTCATCTAATCAATCTCATCCATCTCATCCCTCTCATCTCTGATCCCTCTCATCCCTCCCATCCATCCCTCTCATCCATCTCATCTATCTCATCCCTCCCATCCTTCACACAGCTTCTACAGTCCATCCTAAACAACACACTCATGATCCCATTCCTCCCATCCTTAACATGGCTTCAACAGCACCTCCTAGAGTTTATGCATACACCAGGTTTGGGGTCAATTAGAATTGCTGGAAATCAATTCATTAAGTAATCTTCAATTCCAATTTAACTTTTTTCAATTACTAAAAAGTAGAAGCTATTTATCTAAAAAGTTGTTCCATTTCTGGATTTGAAAATCAAATCACTTTGTGAATTGACTGACTTCAACTCTAATTGACCTCAACCCTGGCATACATATTTATTCCTGCTAGAGGCTAATCATATACATACATACTGTATAAATCACGGACAGACATACAGAATATCAATATACAGCCCACACATGTAAGAACGTGAGTACTCACACACTTACGTTAATGCTTTCTCCCTTCTCACTAACACCCAGTATATCAGCCGTCTTTGCACAGCCGGGTTCAACACGACAGAATCCGAATCTACCACCCTGTTGTCTTGAGACACGGAGAATGTGCTGTAAATTACACTGCATATAAAATGATACCACACAGTTATAGCACCTCCCTCCAACTCCCTCCACCTTCCTCCACCTCTTCCTCCACCTCCACCTCCTCCTCCACCTCTTCCTCCACCTTCCTCCACCTCTTCCTCCACCTCCACCTCCCTCCACCTCCTCCTCCACTTCCTCCTCCACATCCACCTCCACCTCCACCTCCACCTCCACCTCCACCTCCTCCTCCTCCTCCTCCTCCACATCCACCTCCCTCCACCTCCACCTCCTCCACCTCCACCTCCTCCTCCTCCTCCACCTCCACCTCTTCCTCCACCTCCACCTCCTCCTCCTCCTCCTCCTCCACCTCCACCTCCTCCTCCACCTCCACCTCTTCCTCCACCTCCACATCCACATCCACATCCCTCCACCTCCACCTCCTCCTCCTCCACCTCCTCCTCCACCTCCACCTCTTCCTCCACCTCCACCTCCCTCCACCTCCTCCACCTCTTCCTCCACCTCCACCTCCTCCTCCTCCTCCTCCTCCTCCACCTCTTCCTCCACCTCCACCTCCTCCTCCACCTCCACCTCTTCCTCCACCTCCACATCCACATCCCTCCACATCCACCTCTTCCTCCACCTCCACCTCTTCCTCCACCTCCACCTCCTCCTCCACCTCCACCTCTTCCTCCACCTCCTCCTCCACATCCACCTCCCTCCACTTCCCTCCTCCACCTCCCTCCACTTCCCTCCTCCACCTCCCTCTCCACCTCCCCCTCCTCCTCCACCTTCCTCCATCCCCAACTCCACCTCTCTCCTCCACCTCCCTCCACATCCACCACCTTCTCCCCCTATGCTCCACCTCCACCTCCCACCACCTCCTGCTCCACCTACACCTCCACCTCCCTCCACCTCCCCTCCTCCACCTCCACCTCCACCTCCCACCACCTCCTGCTCCACCTACACCTCCATCTCCACCTCCCTCCACCTCCCTCCTCCTCCACCTCCACCTCCCACCACCTCCTGCTCCACCTACACCTCCATCTCCACCTCCCTCCACCTCCCTCCTCCTCCACCTCCACCTCCCACCACCTCCTGCTCCACCTACACCTCCATCTCCACCTCCCTCCCCCTCCCTCCTCCTCCACCTCCACCTCCCACCACCTCCTGCTCCATCTCCACCTCCCTCCACCTCCTCCTCCTCCTCCTCCTCCTCCTCCTCCTCCACCTCTTCCTCCACCTCCACCTCCTCCTCCACCTCCACCTCTTCCTCCACCTCCACATCCACATCCCTCCACATCCACCTCTTCCTCCACCTCCACCTCTTCCTCCACCTCCACCTCCTCCTCCACCTCCACCTCTTCCTCCACCTCCTCCTCCACATCCACCTCCCTCCACTTCCCTCCTCCACCTCCCTCTCCACCTCCCCCTCCTCCTCCACCTTCCTCCATCCCCAACTCCACCTCTCTCCTCCACCTCCCTCCACATCCACCACCTTCTCCCCCTATGCTCCACCTCCACCTCCCACCACCTCCTGCTCCACCTACACCTCCACCTCCCTCCACCTCCCCTCCTCCACCTCCACCTCCACCTCCCACCACCTCCTGCTCCACCTACACCTCCATCTCCACCTCCCTCCACCTCCCTCCTCCTCCACCTCCACCTCCCACCACCTCCTGCTCCACCTACACCTCCATCTCCACCTCCCTCCACCTCCCTCCTCCTCCACCTCCCTCCTCCTCCATTTCCCACATTCACACAACCTGGGTGTACTGTGTGTGTGTGTGTCTATATGTGTACGTGTGTGTGTGTAGAGTGTGTGTGTGTGTATCCAGTAGTTGTCTGGTCCTGTATGGCTCAGTTGGTAGGCCATGGTGCTTGTAACACCAGGATTGTGGGTTTGATTCCTGAAGCTGCGCACATGTAAAATGTATTTACGCACGAATGTAAGTCGCTCTGGATAAAAGTGTTTGCTAAATGGCAACCTATTCTCTTTACAGTGTATTACTTAGACTTGGGCCCATAAGAGGCAGCACTCTCTTACATGTCTGACCAGTCCGTAACCTCAGGGCTCATCATCATGTGGTCTGACCAGTAACATTAATCTCCTCACTCCCTATTGACCATCTATCTCAGCCAGGGAAAAAACTACCAGCCCCACGGACATGCACGTCTTTCAAAAAGCTCTCACAGTCTCATGTGTTTGGTTCATTCTTTGTATCGTTTCAAGGTTATGTTTAGGCATTAACTCAGAATGATTAAGGTAAGGTTTGGAATAGGTATAAAACAAAAATATCCAAAACAACTCTCTACAGCTGGATTCGAAAATGCAACCTTTGGAACCAGAGGGAAATGCTTGTACCCATCTGCCATTACCATCCACAATGCTCTAAAAAAAACAAATTATACTTGTAGGTAACAGCGCACACTGTCGCCCCCTAGTGGCCAGTTTCCACATCATCTCCTGACGTCCTCAGACATGGAGGGACGTCGAATACTGACCGGTATCATGGGTTACCTGGCTCTTTAATAGGTGTGTCTATCTATAGTTAATATAGTCAATCTGATTGGCTGTGTAGGTTTCTCTATGACTTCCGTGTCAAAGGCTGTATAACTGATAGGGTTTGTCTTAGGTATCCACCTAATTTTTGAACGGTGCTATGGGCACAGCCAAACAAAGGAAGTGAAGGATTCGACTGCAGGGTTATGTGCATACTGAAGCCTGTAAATTATTTGAAAGAGTCAAATTAAAGAAAAGTCAAGTAAAGTAAGTGTATAAGTGTAATTTTATATTTATATCATTCAAGTTCACTAATGTTAGCTAGACTTACTAGTAGGCTAGTTTTGTTGTGATAATAACATTAGCTAGACCTGTTAGCTAGCTAACGTTAGCTGGCTGGCTCGCTAACTAACGTTATGTGTATCCTCTCCACTTTCTGGAGGACCGAGTTTTGAAATCAGTGGAATTCGAGTATGATAGCTAAGGAGATTGCGAAAACACCAGTCTGGATAACAAACTAAGGCAACCATGCATGGCATCAGACAGGAGATGCGTCCAACCATGATGAATACTGGCAAGATTTTCAGATATTACACGTTTCTAATTTTGACAGAAAGTGGTTTCATTTCAAGTGTACCCTTAGCTAGCTAACGTTAGCTGGCTGGGTCGCTAGCTAACGTTATGTGTATGATCTTATTCTTCGTATCTCAGACACATTTGCTTGACTAGTTATAACTATAGAACCTGGTTGTTTAGCTACCTGCAGTTTCATGAAGGGTAGTAACATGACAAAAGCCTAACCAGCTCTGCTAGGAATGAGTAAAATGGTCAGAGTTGAGTGTTCTCTCATTATGTGTCTGGAAGTAAACTCAGCAAAAAAAGAAACGTCCCTTTTTCATTCCCATTTTTCAGGACCCTGTCTTTCAAAGATAATTCGTAAAAATCCCTATAACTTCACAGATCTTCATTGTAAAGGGTTTAAACACTGTTTCCCATGCTTGTTCGATGAAACATAAACAATTAATGAACATGCACCTGTGGAGCGGTCATTAAGACATTAACAGCTTACAGACGGTAGGCAATTAAGGTCACAGTTATGAAAACTTAGGACACTAAAGAGGCCTTTCTACTGACACTGAAAAACACCAAAAGAAAGAGGGCCCCTGCTCAGGGCCCCTGCTCATCTTTTGGTTTTTAGGCATGCTGCAAGGAGGCATGAGGACTGCAGACGTGGCCAGGGCAATAATGTCAGTACTGCAATGTCCGAACTGTTAGACGCCTAAGACAGCGCTACAGGGAGACCGGATGGACAGCTGATCGTCCTCGCAGTGGCAGACCATGTGTAACAACACCTGCGCAGGATCGGTACATCCAAACATGACACCTGCGGGACAGGTACAGGACGGCAACAACAATTGCCCGAGTTACACCAGGAATATACAATCCCTCCAACAGTGCTCAGACGGTCCGCAATAGGCTGAGAGGGGCTGGACTGAAGGCTTGTAGGCCTGTTGTAAGGCTAGTCCACACCAGACATCAATGGCAACAATGTCGCCTATGGGCACAAACCCACCGTTGCTGGACCAGACAGGACTGGCAAAAAGTGCTCTTCACTGACGAGTCGCAGTTTTGTCTCACCAGGGGTGATGGTCGGATTCGCGTTTATCGTCAAAGGAATGAGCGTTACACCGAGGCCTGTACTCTGGAGTGGGAACGATTTGGAGATGGAGGGTCCGTCATGGTCTGGGACGGTGTGTCACATCATCATCAGACTGAGCTTGTTGTCATTGCATGCAAACTCAACGCTGTGCGTTACAGGGAAGATTCATCCTCCTCCTCATGTGGTACCCTTCCTGCAGGCTCAACCTGACATGACCCTCCAGCATGACAATGCCACCAGCCATACTGCTCGTTCTGCGCCTGATTTCCAGCAAGACAGGAATGTCAGTGTTCTGCCATGGCCAGCGAAGAGCCCGGATCTCAATCATATTGAGCACATCTGGGACCTGTTGGATTGGAGGGTGAGGGCTAGGGCCATTCCCCCCAGAAATGCCAGGGAACATGCAGGTGCCTTGGTGGAAGAGTGGGGTAACATCTCACAGCAATAACTGGCAAATCTGGTGCAGTCTATGAGGAGGAGATGCACTGCAGTACGTAATGCATCTGGTGGCCACATCATTTTGGATTTTGAACCCCCCTTTGATTAGGGACACATTATTCCATTTCTGTTAGTCACATGTCTGTGGAACTTGTTCAGTTTATCTCTCAGTTGTTGAATCTTGTTAAACATGTTAAGTTTGCTGAAAATAAACGCAGTTGACAGTGAGAGGACGTTTATTTTTTTGTTGAGTTTAGCTAGCCAATGTTAGCCAGTGCTTGACTGTAGTTGTGAGGTCAGCTTTCATCAACTTTCAAAGCAGAATTACTTTCCCATTGTTTCCTCAAATGCAGTGTATGATATACCATTTTGTAGCTCTGAGTCTCTACTTTTATCCAATGTAAAAAACAACATAAATTAAAATGTTGCTACGTAAGACCGAATCCAGGTGGTGAGCCACATTTCACTGCAGCTAATGTAGAAGGAAAAGCTGTGTGCATTTGCAAATACTGTGCCAAATCATTTGTGAAGAATGCAACAAAGATACAGAATCATCTGGCCAAGTGCACAAAGTTCCCTCAGCGCTCACAACAAGCAACCTCTGACAAACATTCCTCTACTTCTGTTCGAGGTGAAAATGATGAATCAGACACCTTATTGATAGCAACAGCTCATGGTCCTCCTGGAATCAGAAGTTTTTTTGACTCAATGGAGGAACATAGTCAGAGAAATGCTGATGAATGTCTTGCTCGAGCTGTGTAAGCAACTGGTTCACCTCTGATGCTCACAGGCAATGTGTATTGGAAGAGATTTCTGAATGTTCTTCGCCCAGCATTCACCCCTCCAACCAGACATGCTTTATCTACTCATTTGCTGGATGCAGAGGTCAACAGGAGTTCAAGTGAAGGTCAAGCAAATCATAGAGAAAGCAGACTGTACTGCAATCATCTCTGATGGGTGGTCAAATGTCCGTGGGAAAGGAATAATTAACTACATCATCTCCACCCCTCAACCAATATTCTACAAGAGCACAGACACAAAGGACAACAGACACACTGGTCTCTACATTGCAGATGAGCTGAAGGCAGTCATCAATGACCTTGGACCACAGAAGGTATTTGCACTGGTGACAGACATTGTTGCGAACATGAAGGCTACTTGGTCTAAAGTAGAGGAGTCTTACCCTCACATCACACCCATTAGCTGTACTACTCGTGCATTGAATCTGCTCCTCAAGGACATCATGGCACTGAAAACAATGTATACACTCTAAAAGAGAGCCAAGGAAATGGTTAGGTATGGGAAGGGTCATCAAGTTATAGCAGCAATCTACCTCACCAAGCAAAGTGAGAAGAATAAGAGCACCACATTGAAGCTGCCCAGCAACACCCGTTGGGATGGTGTTGTCATCATGTTTGACAGACTCCTGGAGGGGAAGGAGTCTCTCCATGAAATGGCCATATCACAGTCTGCCGATATGGACAGCCCCATCAAGAGGATCCTCCTGGATGATGTATTTTGGGAGAGAGTGGTAAGCAGCCTGAAACTCCTGAAACCTATAGCAGTAGCCATTGCACAGATTGAGGGAGACAATGCCATCCTGTCTGATGTGCAGGCTCTGCTTGCAAATGTAAGAGAAGAAATCCGTACTGCCCTGCCCACTTCACTGTTGCTCCAAGCAGAGGAAACTGCAGTTCTGAAATACATAAAAAAAATGTGAAGACTTCTGCCTGAAACCCATACACACCGCAGTGTACATGTTGGACCCCAAGTATGCTGGCAAGAGCATCCTGTCTAGTGCAGAGATCAACAAGGCCTATGGTGTCATCACTACCATGTCTCGCCACCTCGGCCTGGGTGAGGGCAAGGTTCTTGGCAGTCCGGCGAAGTACACTTCCAAGCAAGGGCTTTGGGATGGAGATGCAATATGGCAGTCGTGCCAACATATCTCATCAGCCACCTGGTGAAAGGGACATTGTGGATCTGAGGCTCTTTCCCTGTTGCCTCCATTCTCCTCCAAATCCCACCAACATCAGCCGCCTCAGAGCGTAACTGGTCCTTGTTTTGGAACGCACACACCAAAGCATGCAACAGGCTGACCAATACAAGGGTTGAAAAATTGGTGGCCATCCGGGCAAATTTTAGGCTTTTTGAGCCTGACAACGAGCCATCCTCAACAAGGTTAGAAAGTGACATTGAAGATGAGGCCTCAGAGTCTGATGTTCAAGAGGTGGTAATTCAGGAGGTCCAGGGTGAAGACATGGAAACCTGAGAGGAAGACAACTAAAGCTTCAGTCACTTTACAGGTTTATGTTGAAAACGTTTTTGGGAGATGCGACGCATCATTGGGAATCATTCAATATTCCCTTTCTGTTGTTGTTCAGTAAAATCATCCCATGTAAAGAGTCAACTCATTTAATTAAAGTTCAATTCATAACTAAATTATATTTCTTTTCTATTGGAAGGATTTAATAATTTGTAATTATGTTTACTTATGATAAGGTAAAATGTTTATGTTTCTGTCTCCATATGATATGGGAAATATATCCAATGCAAAAAACATCTACATTTAAATGGTATTAATATAAATTTTCATATACAATATGTCGGTTAATTCCCATATATTCCCGTTAATTCCCACATACCCTCTGTAGGAATGGTTCTACATGGAACCGAAAAGGGTTCTACCTGGAACCAAAAGGATTCTACCTGCAACCAAAAAGGGTTTTCCTATGGGGACAGCTGAAGAACCCTTTCTGGTTCTAGATAGCATATTATTTTCTAAGAGTGTACCAAACCATCTGCTCTGCATTTAAATGTCTGACTATCCCTCCTACCGACTCATTGCTCTCTTAGACTCTGATGAGATAGCATCCAGGCCAAAACCCCAATCCTCTAAACTGAAGGTTTGACTTGACTTCTGCATCTCTTTCTTCCTCCTCTTCTTGTCTCTGTGGTCTGATAGTATCGATTGGCCATTTGGAGCCAAGGAAATCCAAAGAGACAGGAATAATTACAAGGAGATAAGGCAATCTACTGCAATTAACCTCTGTTCTTCCCCAGTGGCCGAGACCAAGCCAGCCCTGCCAGGGCCGCAGCCCATCTGAATATCACTTTTAAATAGAAAATAAATTACCTACCAAAACCAAGCTGTCTCCTACACAGCCACCACCACATGCACACATGCACACACACGCACACACACACACACACACACACACACGCACACACACACACGTCACCACATGGCACCACCGCTACCGCCACGTCACTACTGAAATAAAAGAACAATTAAGCAGGAATGAATTCTAACTCATGCATCCCCTTATCACTAAAGGGACATATTTTAACTGTTGCATTATATGACTATTGAACTAAATTAATTGTAAAAGTTGGGTTTTGATCCGTGGTTATAGATCTGTGTTTTTTTTTTTTAAAGCTATGCGATAGAGATAACATTAAAGTTATTGTTAGACATTTTGTAAAGTGGCAGGGGTCCATCTGAAAGATGGTTTTTTGAAAAGGCTTAATTAATTAAAATAAATACATCTTGTCAAGATATTTAGTCTAAAGCCTGTTCAAAAGGGAAAGGAATTATCTTTAAATGTCAGGGACAAAGTTTTACGTTTGAAAAGCCAAAGACATTTTAGTGACCTAAGTACCAACGATTATTATTAACCTGGGCTCTAATGAATGAAACGCTTACGATAGAATGTTAACGATAGAAAGTCCTTCTTATACAAGATAATGTGTTTTCAATAGCCTACCTGGACAAGTGAAGGTACTAGACAGTTCTGCCCAGCTCTGAAGGGTAACATATTAGTTCTGTCCTGGGATTAGGTCAAAGGTCAACGTGAAAAATGGGGCAAGAAAGAGGAGATTTCACCTTCTACTGTACTAGACGGAAATACACACACACACACACACACACACACACACACACACACACACACACACACACACACACACACACACACACACACACACACACACACACACACGCACACATACACACAAAGGCCCTGTTTATTTCAACTTCTGTAGCATCAACACTCTCTCCCTCTCTGTCTCTCTCGCAATCTCACTATCTCTCTGTCTCTCTCTCTCTCTATCTTTCTAGCTGTTGTTTATTTCAGAATAACACATTTCAGCCCAATTTACAGCAAATTTCTGCAATATCAGGCCTATCACTCCCTCTCCCCTGGTGGAGAGAACGAGGGAGAACTTTTATCAGTTTTTCCTCTCCCAGCGCTTTGCTTTTCTATGCCTGTTTCTCCAGTTCCATATTGTAGCCTGTTTCCCCAGTTCCATATTGTAGCCTGTTTCCCCAGTTCCATATTGTAGCCTGTTTCCCCAGTTCCATATTGTAGTATGTTTCCCCAGTTCCATAGTGTAGCCTGTTTCCCCAGTTCCATATTGTAGCCTGTTTCCCCCAGTTCCATATTGTAGTATGTTTCCCCAGTTCCATATTGTAGCCTGTTTCCCCAGTTCCATATTGTAGCCTGTTTCCCCAGTTCCATATTGTAGCCTGTTTCCCCAGTTCCATATTGTAGCCTGGTTCCCCAGTTCCATATTGTAACCTGTTTCCCCCAGTTCCATATTGTAACCTGTTTCCCCCAGTTCCATATTGTAGCCTGTTTCCCCCAGTTCCATAGT
>NC_052341.1:631083-663583 GCF_016432855.1 Salvelinus namaycush | reverse complement strand
GTAGGGGGTAAGACAAGCAGGGAGCCTAGTGGTAGTGTATGGGGGTAGGGGGTAAGACAAACAGGGAGCCTAGTGGTAGTGTATGGGGGGTAGGGGGTAAGACAAGCAGGGAGCCTAGTGGTAGTGTATGGGGGTAGGGGGTAAGACAAGCAGGGAGCCTAGTGGTAGTGTATGGGGGGTAGGGGGTAAGACAAGCAAGGAGCCTAGTGGTAGTGTATGGGGGTAGGGGGTAAGACAAGCAAGGAGCCTAGTGGTAGTGTATGGGGGTAGGGGGTAAGACAAACAGGGAGCCTAGTGGTAGTGTATGGGGGGTAGGGGGTAAGACAAGCAAGGAGCCTAGTGGTAGTGTATGGGGGTAGGGGGTAAGACAAGCAGGGAGCCTAGTTTGAGTGTATGGGGGGTAGGGGGTAAGACAAGCAGGGAGCCTAGTTGTAGTGTATGGGGGTAGGGGGTAAGACAAGCAGGGAGCCTAGTGGTAGTGTATGGGGGGTAGGGGGTAAGACAAGCAGGGAGCCTAGTTTGAGTGTATGGGGGGTAGGGGGTAAGACAAGCAGGGAGCCTAGTTGTAGTGTATGGGGGTAGGGGGTAAGACAAGCAGGGAGCCTAGTGGTAGTGTATGGGGGGTAGGGGGTAAGACAAGCAGGGAGCCTAGTGGTAGTGTATGGGGGGTAGGGGGTAAGACAAGCAGGGAGCCTAGTGGTAGTGTAGGGCGTCAGTGGACAAGGCGCTTACTCAGTATTAGTGAGAATGAGCATGAGTGTCATCGTTGTGTGTGTGGTGTTAGTGATGCGTGGGTCAGCTGTTTGTTCACCCGCAACCACTCGCCCGCACTTTTATGTGATGAAGTGGAAATCTGCGGCCAGCATCCGAATCTAAACCGCTTATATAGAAAATGCACAGTAGCCTACAGTCAGAGACGGTGCAATCATTATTTTGAGATGGGTTGCAGGATTTATTTTCGGCCTAATTTAGATATTTCACTATATAATTATTGATGTCGTAGCTTCTATTCTGTCATTATATGTTGCCCTAGAAGACTGTGAAAACGACCCAACATGTTTCTGATACAATTTCAGTTCGGCATTTGGATGCATATTTTATGTGGTTGAAGTAATATCAGCTTTTCTGATAAAGACAGAAGCTCTACAGATGGTATTTAATTGCACATTCACATTCTCTCTAGATGCTGAAAGTAAGACATCATATTTCTCCACTTCGTTAGTCTACATTTGGTGTAGACCTATCACTTTACTGCAAGACAGACTTAGTTCTGCAGGAGTTAATATCAAGGCTATGTAAAGAGGTTATAGACCTACAGTCAGCATCCAGATGTCAGTTTCCATTTAACCCATCTAAACAGTAAGCTACAGTTCCCTTGACAGGCCCTAGGCCAGTTAATATGAAGACTAGGTGAGAGGTTCTAGACCTACAGTTAATATGAAGACTAGGTGAGAGGTTCTAGACCTACAGTTAATATGAAGACTAGGTGAGAGGTTATAGACCTACAGTTAATATGAAGACTAGGTGAGAGATTATAGACCTACAGTTAATATGAAGACTAGGTGAGAGATTATAGACCTACAGTTAATATGAAGACTAGGTGAGAGGTTATAGACCTACAGTTAATATGAAGACTAGGTGAGAGGTTATAGACCTACAGTTAATATGAAGACTAGGTGAGAGGTTATAGACCTTCAGTTAATATGAAGACTAGGTGAGAGGTTATAGACCTACAGTTAATATGAAGACTAGGTGAGAGGTTCTAGACCTACAGTTAATATGAAGACTAGGTGAGAGGTTATAGACCTACAGTTAATATGAAGACTAGGTGAGAGGTTATAGACCTACAGTTAATATGAAGACTAGGTGAGAGGTTATAGACCTACAGTTAATATGAAGACTAGGTGAGAGGTTATAGACCTTCAGTTAATATGAAGACTAGGTGAGAGGTTATAGACCTACAGTTAATATGAAGACTAGGTGAGAGGTTCTAGACCTACAGTTAATATGAAGACTAGGTGAGAGGTTATAGACCTACAGTTAATATGAAGACTAGGTGAGAGGTTATAGACCTTCAGTTAATATGAAGACTAGGTGAGAGGTTATAGACCTACAGTTAATATGAAGACTAGGTGAGAGGTTATAGACCTACAGTTAATATGAAGACTAGGTGAGAGGTTATAGACCTACAGTTAATATGAAGACTAGGTGAGAGGTTATAGACCTACAGTTAATATGAAGACTAAGTGAGAGGTTATAGACCTACAGTTAATATGAAGACTAGGTGAGAGGTTATAGACCTACAGTTAATATGACGACTAGGTGAGAGGTTATAGACCTACAGTTAATATGAAGACTAGGTGAGAGGTTATAGACCTACAGTTAATATGAAGACTAGGTGAGAGGTTATAGACCTACAGTTAATATGAAGACTAGGTGAGAGGTTATAGACCTACAGTTAATATGAAGACTAGGTGAGAGGTTATAGACCTACAGGTAATATGAAGACTAGGTGAGAGGTTATAGACCTAAAGTTAATATGAAGACTAGGTGAGAGGTTATAGACCTACAGTTAATATCAAGACTAGGTGAGAGGTTATAGACCTTCAGTTAATATGAAGAATAGGTGAGCGGTTATAGACCTACAGTTAATATGAAGAATAGGTGAGAGGTTATAGACCTACAGTCAGTATCCAGATGTCAGTTTCAATGTAACCCATCTGAACAGTAGGCTCCAGTTCCTTTGACGTGCCATAGGCCTATTTGAAGTCCCTGTCGTGTGACTGTTGAGTTTGTATAACTCCTCACAGTCATCACACATAACAAAGCCGGCAGCACTGCTACTGAACCATCCTCCATTACAACTTCACCAAATATTTCCCAAACATGACTTTTCTGGCCCTCGCTTCTCTTCATTTTCAACTCTCCATTTCACAAGCTTTTCTCCTATTAAATTATATTTATTACTAGAACAGAGACATTGTTATTTTTGCCTCCGTGGATTGAGTAAACTTTTCCTGCCCGTAACCAAAAGCATTTGGCATTGGCGTGTAGACTATTTGTCGCGCCTAGGCTTTAGTTAGGCCCTAAAGCTTAGTGTTACGCACTACTGCCAGATAACCTTAAATAACGAGAGAAAAACCTCAATGTAGCCTAACCTATAGATATAAATTGCACAAGAATGACACATTTATAGATTTTCTGAAGGGTATAGTTTTTCTTTTAATTTAACCCACACAATATTTAATGACCCTATGATTCAACCCGCGCATCACTCGTACTTGTGTGTGTCTGTGTGTATTTGTGTGTTTGGAAACGGTAGTGTAGGGCGTTAGTGGTGTGTGTCTGTGTGTATTTGTGTGTTTGGAAACGGTAGTGTAGGGCGTTAGTGGTGTGTGTGTGTGTGTGTGTGTGTGTGTGTGTGTGTGTGTGTGTGTGTGTGTGTGTGTGTGTGTGTGTGTGTGTGTGTGTGTGTGTGTGTGTGTGTTTGGAAACGGTAGTGTAGGGCGTTAGTTGTGTGTGTGTGTGTGTGTGTGTGTGTGTGAGAGTTCGCTCAGTGACATGTCCACGCAGCATGGTACCTGACAGCTCATCAGGAGGCATGTGACACGGGGTGAAGCAGAGATACAGTGGCTTGCTAAAGTATTCACCCCCTTGGCATTTTTCCTATTTTGTTGCCTTACAACATGGAATTAAAATTGATTTTTGGGGGGGTTTGTCTCATTTGATTTACACAACACCACTTTGAAGATGGATTTATTTTTTTTTGTGAACCAAACAAGAAATAAGACAAAAAAAACTGCAAACTTGAGCGTGCATAACTATTCACCCCCCAGTCAATACTTTGTAGAGCCACCTTTTGCAGCAATTACAGCTGCAAGTCTCTTGGGGTATGTCTCTATAAGCTTGGCACATCTAGCCACTGGGATTTTTGCCCGTTCTTCAAGGCAAAACTGCTCCAGCTCCTTCAAGTTAAATGGGTTCCGCTGGTGTACAGCAATCTTTAAATCATACCACAGATTCTCAATTGGATTGAGATCTGGCCTTTGAATAGGCCATTCCAAGACATTTAAATGTTTCCCCTTAAACCACTCGAGTGTTGCTTTAGCAGTATGATTAGGGTCATTGTCCAGCTGGAAGGTGAACCTCCCTCCCAGTCTCAAATCTCTGGAAGACTGAAACAGGTTTCCCTCAAGAATTTCCCTGTATTTAGCACCATCCATCATTCCTTCAATTCTGACAATTTTCCAAGTCCCTGCCAATGAAAAACATCCCGACAGCATGATGCAGCCACGACAATTCTTCACTGTGGGGATGGTGTTCTCGGGGTGATGAGAGGTGTTGGGTTTGCGCCAGAAATCGTGTTTTCCTTGATGGCCAAAAAGCTAAATATTAGTGTCATCTGACCAGAGTACCTTCTTCCATATGTTTGGGGAGTCTCCCACATGCCTTTTAGCGAACACCAAATGTGTTTGCTTATTTTTTTCTTTAAGCAATGGCTTTTTTTCTGGCCACTCTTCCATAAAGCCCAGCTCTGTGGATTGTACAGCTTAAAGTGGTCCTATGGACAGATACTCCAATCTCCGCTGTGGAGCTGTGCAGCTCCTTCAGTGTTATCTTTGGTATCTTGTTTTGCCTCTCTGATTAATGCCCTCCTTGCCTGGTCTGTGAGTTTTGGTGGGCGGGCCTCTCTTTGCAGATTTGTTATGGTGCCATATTTTTTCTATTTTTTTTTTATAATGGATGTCATGGTGCTCTGTGGGATGTTCAAAGTTTGGGATATTTTTTTATAACCCAACCCTGATCTGTACTTCTCCACAACTTTGTCCCTGACCTTTTTGGAGAGCTCCTTGTTCTTCATGGTATCGCTTGCTTGGCGGTACCCCTTGCTTAGTGGTGTTTTAGACTCTTGGGCCTTTCAGAACAGGTGTATATATACTGAGATCATGTGACAGATCATGTGATACTTAGATTGCAGACAGGTGGACTTTATTCAACTAATTATGTGACTTCTGAAGCTAATTGGTTGCACCAGATCTTAATTAGGGGCTTCATAGCAATGGGGGTGAATACATATGCACGCACCACTTTCAGTTTTGAATTTTTCTGAATTTTTTAAACAAGTATTTTTTAAAATTTCAATTCACCAATTTGGACCATTTTGTGTATGTCCATTACATGAAATCCAAATAAAAATCCATTTAAATTAGAGGTTTTAATGCAACAAAATAGGAAAAACGCCAAGGGGGATGAATACTTTTGCAAGGCACTGTACAGCTCTGACACACACACACACACACACACGCACACGCACACACACACACACACACAGACACACACAGACAGACACACAGCGGTGACACTCAGGAGAGTCTTGTTAAAGTACACGTTAGGGGAGATGGGACATACTCAGCTGTAATCGCTGCCAAAGGGGATTCTAACATGTATTGACTCATGGGTCATTGTAAACTTCTGTAAATTTGCAGAAATGTCTAAAAACATGTTTTCACTTTGTGATTATGGGGTGTTGTGTGTAGATGGGCGAGAGACCCAAAAAAATGATTTAATCCATTTTTGAAATCAGGCTGTAATAGAACAACATGTGGAATAAGTCAAAATGTACTTTCTGAAGGCGCTGTATCTGAGCCCCACATACACATCAATAACCATGACCTCATACAGACGATGGTATAGCTAGCTGAGGGGACAAGACGGGACAAAAAGAGAAGGTGAGGAAAGAGGGCGCTGTCAGCCAGTTCTGCTTAGATGCTCGGTGACAGCGAGGCCAGACGCACGCACACACACACACACACACACACACACACAGACACACCGCTGAGTTCAGTTGGGTTCGGCTCAGACTTTCAAACTACGGGGAGCGTTGTCCGTTGTTAATCTCCATTGTGACGGTTGAGTGACAGGAGCAGCGGCTAAACACAGCGTACCGAAAAGGACAACCCAGCTGTCAACACGCTGACCCCTCAGCACCCACAATCCCCTCTGTCAAGACCATCATGCACCTCTGCTCTGAAAACCAACTGAAACTAGGCTCTCTGCTGCACTCTTTCTCTGGGGTGTTTCTAAACAGATAACCTCTGTGTGTGTGTGTGTGTGGTGTGTGTGTGTGTGTGTGTGTGTGTGTGTGTGTGTGTGTGTGTGTGTGTGTGTGTGTGTGTGTGTGTGTGTGTGTGTGTGTGTGTGTGTGTGTGTGTGTGTGTGTGTGTGTGTGTGTGTGTGTGTGTGTGCATGTCTTTTGAGCATGTCTGTGCGTGTGTGTAATAGAGAGGCTCTGCGTGTCATCCCTCTTTCAGTAGAGGAGTGTGATGGAGGAGAAGAGACTGATATCCTTGAGATCAACACTGAGCTCTCCTCATCATCTTGACCCAGTGTGAGATCACACGCAGGGGGTCACACAATCACTCACCTGTCCTGATCACACACAAACACACACACACACACACACACAGGGTGGAAAATCCTTGCCCTGCAGAGCATCACTGTCCAAACTTGACCAAAGGATGAGAAGAGCAGAGGAGAAATATACATAGGCGTATACAGCCAGATGTGTTCACTGAATACAAAGTGTGCAAAGGGCAGTAGTTTGTCAACAAAATAAATGTTTAAATAATTCTACAACGGATTTGCCTGAATTACAAGCTCCATGTATTTGGTGTTCACCACAGTAGGCATATAAACACCTTTTACCTGCCATGCCTCTGTAGCACACCTTGTCTTTTCCTATTTTACAAAAAGATATGAAGGTTTCATTTAACCTTTATTTAACTAGGCAAGTCAACTTCTTCGTTATAGGTGTTAAAGACATCATAAGGTAGTTAATTTAAACCGACTTATAGCAGTTTATATCAGTTTATTGCGATTTTCTGGAATTTCTTTGTCACGCGCTATCACGAGTTGGACACCTCTCCGGCACATAGCTAGCGTTAGCTGCTAATTCTACAGGAGAAGAGGACATCTTTCAACCAAAAGACGATTGTTCTGGAGAAAGGACACCTTGCCCAAGATTCTGATGGAAGCTCGTCAAATAGTAAGAAGTCTTTATGCTGTTAATTCGTATTTATGTTGAAAAATGTTAAACAATAATTCCGCCATGAATTTCGGTGCGGTCTCGCTTTAGCGCACGCTGTATGTAGTAGTAACGTTAATTTTAAAAATCTAACACAGCGGTTGCATTAAGAACTAATGTATCTTTCATTTGCTGTCCAACCTGTATTTTTTAGTCAAGTTTATGATTAGTTATCGATTAGATTAGGTGCCTCACCAAGATGGCGCCGGACAGATTGCTTGAAGTTTGCCTACTAATCACATTGTATAACCACGAATTGTGCCGCTACATATGCACATTTTCGAACAAACCCTATATGCATTGTGTAATATGATGTTACAGGACTGTCATCTGAAGAAGTTTATGAAGGTTAGTCAAAAATTATATATCTTTTGCTTGTTTGTTACGATCGCTAACCTTTGCTGCTGGTAAATGGCTTGTGTTTCTGGCTATTGTGGTAAGCTAATATAATGCTATATTGTGTTTCCGCTGTAAAACACTTAAAAAATCTGAAATATTGGCTGGATTCACAAGATCTTGGTCTTTCATTTGCTGTACGCTGTGTATTTTTCAGAAATGTTTTATGATGAGTATTAAGTAATTCACGTTGCTCTCTGTAGTTATTCTAGTCGCTTTGGTGAGAGTTGTGATGGTGGCTGCAATGGTAAACTATGATTTATAGCTGAAATATGCACAATTTTCTAACAAAACATATGCTATACAATAAATATGTTATCAGACTGTCATCTGATGAAGTTGTTTCTTGGTTAGTGGCTATTTATATCTTTATTTGGTCGAATTTGTGATAGCTACCTATGCAGGAAAAAAATGGTGGAGTAAAAAAAGTGGTGTCTTTTGCTAACGTGGTTAGCTAATAGATTTACATATTGTGTCTTCCCTGTAAAACATTTTAAAAATCAGAAATGATGGCTGGATTCACAAGATGTGTATCTTTCATCTGGTGTCTTACACTTGTGATTTAATGATATTTAGATGCTAGTATTTACTTGTGACGCTATGCTAGGCTATGCTAGTCAGCTTTTTTACTGATGGGGGTGCTCCCGGATCCGGGATTGGGAGGAATTAGAGGTTAAGAATAAATTCTTATTTACAATGACGGCCTACCCCGTCCAAACCCAGACGACGCTGGGCCGCCCTATGGGACTCCCAATCACGGCCGGTTGTGATACAGCCTGGATTTGGACCAGGGACTGTAGTGACCCCTCTTGCACCAAGATGCAGTGTCTTAGACCGCTGCTCCACTCAGGAGACCATTAAAAGCACACTATTGACTTCAGTCTTCCCTTTCCAAGGCATGCATCCTACATGGCACCCTATTCCCTATGGGTTAGCATCCCACATGGCACCCTATTCCCTATGGGTTAGCATCCTACATGGCACCCTATTCCCTATGGGTTAGCATCCCACATGGCACCCTATTCCCTATGGGTTAGCATCCCACATGGCACCCTATTCCCTATGGGTTAGCATCCTACATGGCACCCTATTCCCTATGGGTTAGCATCACACATGGCACCCTATTCCCTATGGGTTAGCATCCTACATGGCACCCTATTCCCTATGGGTTAGCATCCTACATGGCACCCTATTCCCTATGGGTTAGCATCCTACATGGCACCCTATTCCATATGGGTTAGCATCCTACATGGCACCCTATTCCCTATGGGTTAGCATCACACATGGCACCCTATTCCCTATGGGTTAGCATCCTACATGGCACCCTATTCCCTATGGGTTAGCATCCTACATGGCACCCTATTCCCTATGGGTTAGCATCCCACATGGCACCCTATTCCCTATGGGTTAGCATCACACATGGCACCCTATTCCCTATGGGTTAGCATCCTACATGGCACCCTATTCCCTATGGGTTAGCATCCCACATGGCACCCTATTCCCTATGGGTTAGCATCCTACATGGCACCCTATTCCCTATGGGTTAGCATCCCACATGGCACCCTATTCCCTATGGGTTAGCATCACACATGGTACCCTATTCCCTATGGGTTAGCATCCCACATGGCACCCTATTCCCTATGGGTTAGCATCCTACATGGCACCCTATTCCCTATGGGTTAGCATCCTACATGGCACCCTATTCCCTATGGGTTAGCATCCCACATGGCACCCTATTCCCTATGGGTTAGCATCCTACATGGCACCCTATTCCCTATGGGTTAGCATCCTACATGGCACCCTATTCCCTATGGGTTAGCATCCAACATGGCACCCTATTCCCTATGGGTTAGCATCCTACATGGCACCCTATTCCCTATGGGTTAGCATCCTACATGGCACCCTATTCCCTATGGGTTAGCATCCCACATGGCACCCTATTCCCTATGGGTTAGCATCCCACATGGCACCCTATTCCCTATGGGTTAGCATCCTACATGGCACCCTATTCCCTATGGGTTAGCATCCCACATGGCACCCTATTCCCTATGGGTTAGCATCCCACATGGCACCCTATTCCCTATGGGTTAGCATCCCACATGGCACCCTATTCCCTATGGGTTAGCATCCTACATGGCACCCTATTCCCTATGGGTTAGCATCACACATTGCACCCTATTCCCTATGGGTTAGCATCCCACATGGCACCCTATTCCCTATGGGTTAGCATCCTACATGGCACCCTATTCCCTATGGGTTAGCATCCCACATGGCACCCTATTCCCTATGGGTTAGCATCCTACATGGCACCCTATTCCCTATGGGTTAGCATCCTACATGGCACCCTATTCCCTATGGGTTAGCATCCCACATGGCACCCTATTCCCTATGGGTTAGCATCCCACATGGCACCCTATTCCCTATGGGTTAGCATCCTACATGGCACCCTATTCCCTATGGGTTAGCATCCCACATGGCACCCTATTCCCTATGGGTTAGCATCCTACATGGCACCCTATTCCCTATGGGTTAGCATCCTACATGGCACCCTATTCCCTATGGGTTAGCATCACACATGGCACCCTATTCCCTATGGGTTAGCATCCCACATGGCACCCTATTCCCTATGGGTTAGCATCCTACATGGCACCCTATTCCCTATGGGTTAGCATCACACATTGCACCCTATTCCCTATGGGTTAGCATCCCACATGGCACCCTATTCCCTATGGGTTAGCATCCTACATGGCACCCTATTCCCTATGGGTTAGCATCCCACATGGCACCCTATTCCCTATGGGTTAGCATCCTACATGGCACCCTATTCCCTATGGGTTAGCATCCTACATGGCACCCTATTCCCTATGGGTTAGCATCCTACATGGCACCCTATTCCCTATGGGTTAGCATCCTACATGGCACCCTATTCCCTATGGGTTAGCATCCTACATGGCACCCTATTCCCTATGGGTTAGCATCCCACATGGCACCCTATTCCCTATGGGTTAGCATCACACATGGCACCCTATTCCCTATGGGTTAGCATCACACATGGTACCCTATTCCCTATGGGTTAGCATCACACATGGCACCCTATTCCCTATGGGTTAGCATCCCACATGGCACCCTATTCCCTATGGGTTAGCATCCTACATGGCACCCTATTCCCTATGGGTTAGCATCACACATGGCACCCTATTCCCTATGGGTTCTCATCCCACATGGCACCCTATTCCCTATGGGTTAGCATCCCACATGGCACCCTATTCCCTATGGTTCAGCATCCTACATGGCACCCTATTCCCTATGGGTTAGCATCCCACATGGCACCCTATTCCCTATGGGTTAGCATCCTACATGGCACCCTATTCCCTATGGGTTAGCATCCCACATGGCACCCTATTCCCTATGGGTTAGCATCCCACATGGCACCCTATTCCCTATGGGTTAGCATCCTACATGGCACCCTATTCCCTATGGGTTAGCATCCCACATGGCACCCTATTCCCTATGGGTTAGCATCCTACATGGCACCCTATTCCCTATGGGTTAGCATCCTACATGGCACCCTATTCCCTATGGGTTAGCATCCCACATGGCACCCTATTCCCTATGGGTTAGCATCCTACATGGCACCCTATTCCCTATGGGTTAGCATCCCACATGGCACCCTATTCCCTATGGGTTAGCATCCCACATGGCACCCTATTCCCTATGGGTTAGCATCCCACATGGCACCCTATTCCCTAAGGGTCCGGGCCTTATATCTAAAAGTAGTGCACCTTATATCTAAAAGTAACTTTTTATAATAATGCATTGGAAAAACATACACCAATGTCTATAAATAGTTACAGGAAAGTAGGAATTATCCAAAGAAACTGGATCCCCCCCCCCAACCCCCCGAATCACAGAAAAATTCAAACTTCGTTAAGTCCACCTGGGTTTTGTGCGTAATGTGAACATCCAAAAGGACTCTCTCTGCAGTTCTTTCAATATTGTCACCTCTACGTTTAGCCAAAACCTTTTCTATACCAGTAAGTTCTCGGTTCTATGGCCCGCTTCCATAAAATGTCTGACAACAGAATAGGCAATATCACAGCTCTTAATGTTGATTTTTCCAGTCTCCGTGATGTCTGACCAATGTGACATTTATTTTTGTAGGGACACATTAAACAAATAAACTACATGGTTAGTATTCCAGGTTATACAGGAGTTTATATTATATTTAAGGTTGGTGATGGGACACACCGCTTATACCATATGTTTACAGGAAGTCCAACTTCAACACGTTTACCTTTTATGGATGACTGTTTTTTAGAATGTCAGCTTTATCTAGTTGTTTTTGTAGCTACCCTCCCTGATGTCAGTAACACACACAGCGAACTGGACACAACTGGCTATCAGAGGCCTGAAGGGAACACAACTGGTCAGCTGTAGCGCTACACAGTATCTCAAATTGTCCAGACAAGCCTCTAGCAACAGGCCCAATGGAGAACACACCGCAACAAATGCATTAAACTTAATAAACGACCCCCACACTATCCCTGCAGTGTCCGCAGTGGTGTCCGTTAATGCAGCTCTGGAGGCTATAAACTCTCCATGAACGCTGAGCGGTGTGACTCCTGGACGTACCGCCGCTACAAAGCTACAGTCCCAAGGTCTGTCTGTACGTCTGTCAGTCTGTCTGTGGGGACCTGAACATTCTCTCTCTCTCTCTCTCTCTCTCTCTCTCTCTCTCTTTCTCTTTCATATATATATATATATATAGCAGCATCAGTCTAGATGACAGAGCGCTGGGCCTGATGCTAAGTGGAGGCTAGTAGGGCTATGTCATTATATCATCCATCCAGGGAACTCCCTCGGGGCAGCTCAGCACACAGTACACCCAGGAAACAGCTCTCGTTCCTGGGTAGAAGAGGGGAGGAGGGCGGGTTGGCTGGAGGTTGAGGAAAGATCTTCATGAGATTTGTTTTATAGCAGAGGGGTGCAGTGCACAACTTCTGTCCTCAAATCTTACTGTTTTTTCCTTTTCCCTGATTTTTAATTGATCAATTAGTGTTACTGATTGGTTAACTGGTTGACAGGGATGATTAAAATCCAGCATACATTTCAGACTTGGAAGATTAGATTTCTGCAAACCTGGTTCTTAATCTTTTTTTTTCTGGATCTAGTGCAGGGCAAAGGCCAGCCCAGGGGCCCTATGCGGCTCGCGACCTGATTCAATATGGCCCGCAGAATCATGCTCAGATCACATAAAGAATTTGCGATGGTAAAGTTTTGAAAAACTAATTTGTTATTCAAATTAAAAGTCCAATGAATATTCACCTTTGTGTAAGGATTTAACTCCCACCGCTTGTGGGAATTTATTTTGAAGGCATGTAAAAATAACAACCGCACGAGGACAGAGAGTGACTGACAGGCTGACACACACGCAGTTACAAATAGTAATTAGCTAGAAATTGCGCAAAAATAATTTTTGCAAATATTGAAAAGAAAAGGAAAGTAAACAATGTAGGATGTTCCAGCAGGAGAGGACATCAAAATATTTCTTTATTGAGGAATCAGGAAAAGCTGTGTGCTTAGTGTGCAGAGAGAGCATCGCTGTCTTGAAGACTACAACTTGTCCCAACACTTCCAGATGAAGCATGCAGAGAAATATAGGAATGTGTCTTCTGAGCAGAGGGCAAGTGCATCGAAAGAGTTGCTTTCTCAGTTGCAAAAGCAGATTTTTTTTCACAAAACTGCATTCAGCAAATTACGGAATTGCGAGAGCTAGCTATGTACTGTCCCACAAAATTGCTAAACATAGCAAGCCTTTCGCTGAGGGCAAATTCAATAAAGAATGTTTAATTGATTCTGCAGCAATACTTTGCCCCGACAAGAAAATGTTTCCCTGTCAAAACAAACAGTGACACGGCGTGTTGAGGACATCGCAGAGAATATGGAACAACAGTTGAAAGACAAGGTAAAGGATTTCGCCTATTTCTCCTTGGCCCTGGATGAGAGCAGTGATGCACGTGACACGGCACAGTTGTTGATATTCTTACGAGGTCATAACCCCAGACTTTGAAATTACAGAGGAGCTTGCTTCAGTGCAGTCAATGAAGAGCACAACCACAGGGAAAGATTTATTGGAGGAGGTTAATAAGTGTGTGGAAAAGCTGGGACTGAGTTTTCAAAGGTTATCCAGTGTGACCACTGATACGTGCCCAAACTTGACAGGAAAAAACATTGGCCTTTTGAAAAGGATACAAGATCAAGTAGCTGAGCTGAACCCAGATCAGAAAATTATTTTCCTGCATTGCATTATTCATCAGGAGGTGCTCTGTAAATGTGTTCTGAAAATGAGCCTTGTAGTGGATACAGTCACTAAAGTGGTAAACTTCATAAGAGTAAAATCTTTAAACCACAGGCAGTTTGTCTCACTGTTGGAAGAGACAGAGTCGGGTCATGCAGATCTCCCCTACCACACAAACATGAGATGGCTGAGTTTGGGGAAGGTGCAGATCTCCCTTACCACACAAACATGAGATGGCTGAGTTTGGGGAAGGTGCAGATCTCCCCTACCACACAAACATGAGATGGCTGAGTTTGGGGAAGGAGCAGATCTTCCCTACCACACAAATGTGAGATGGCTGAGTTTGGGGAAGGTGCAGATCTTCCCTACCACACAAACGTGAGATGGCTGAGTTTGAGGAAGTTGCAGATCTCCCCTACCACACAAACGTGAGATGGCTGAGTTTGGGGAAGGTGAAGATCTCCCCTACCACACAAACGTGAGATGGCTGAGTTTGGGGAAGTTGCAGATCTCCCCTACCACACAAACATGAGATGGCTGAGTTTGGGGAAGTTGCAGATCTCCCCTACCACACAAATGTGAGATGGCTGAGTTTGGGGAAGGTGCAGATCTCCCCTACCACACAAATGTGAGATGGCTGAGTTTGGAGAAGGTGCTTAAAAGGGTGTGGGACCTGAAGTCGGAGATTGCTGAGTTTTTGCAAATGAAAGGAAAATATGTGGATTTCCCTCAACTGCAATATAATGGTTGGCTGATTTTGCCTTCACCGTGGACATCATGGTCCTCATAAATGAACTGAATTCCAAACTACAAGGGAAGGGCCTTCTTGCACATCAGATGTACAGCCTTGTCAAAGCCTTCAAGGGAAAATTACTCCTCCTGACCTGCCAAGTAGAAGCCAACAATCTCACCCACCTTCTGACACTACTAGTCTGTTCCCTATCAGATGACCAGCGGGAGAAGTATACATCCACCTTCCAACACTACTGGTCTGTTCCCTATCAGATGACCAGCAGGAGAAGTATACACCCACCTTCTGACACTGCTAGTCTGTTCCCTATCAGATGACCAGCAGGAGAAGTATACATCCACCTTCCAACACTACTGGTCTGTTCCCTATCAGATGACCAGCAGGAGAAGTATACACCCACCTTCCAACACTACTAGTCTGTTCCCTATCAGATGACCAGCGGGAGAAGTATACATCCACCTTCCAACACTACTAGTCTATTCCCTGTCAGATGACCAGCAGGAGAAGTATACATCCACCTTCCAACACTACTGGTCTGTTCCCTATCAGATGACCAGCAGGAGAAGTATACACCCACCTTCCAACACTACTAGTCTGTTCCCTATCAGATGACCAGCGGGAGAAGTATACATCCACCTTCCAACACTACTAGTCTGTTCCCTGTCAGATGACCAGCAGGAGAAGTATACATCCACCTTCCAACACTACTAGTCTGTTCCCTGTCAGATGACCAGCGGGAGAAGTATACATCCACCTTCCAACACTACTAGTCTGTTCCCTATCAGATGACCAGTGGGATAAGTATACATCTACCTTCCTACTAGTCTGTTCCCTATCAGATGACCAGCGGGAGAAGTATACATCCACCTTCTGACACTACTAGTCTGTTCCCTATCAGATGACCAGCGGAAGAAGTATACATCCACCTTCCAACACTACTAGTCTGTTCCCTATCAGATGACCAGCAGGAGAAGTATACATCCACCTTCCAACACTACTAGTCTGTTCCCTATCAGATGACCAGCAGGAGAAGTATACATCCACCTTCCAACACTACTGGTCTGTTCCCTATCAGATGACCAGCAGGAGAAGTATACACCCACCTTCCAACACTACTAGTCTGTTCCCTATCAGATGACCAGCGGGAGAAGTATACATCCACCTTCCAACACTACTAGTCTATTCCCTGTCAGATGACCAGCAGGAGAAGTATACATCCACCTTCCAACACTACTGGTCTGTTCCCTATCAGATGACCAGCAGGAGAAGTATACACCCACCTTCCAACACTACTAGTCTGTTCCCTATCAGATGACCAGCGGGAGAAGTATACATCCACCTTCCAACACTACTAGTCTATTCCCTGTCAGATGACCAGCAGGAGAAGTATACATCCACCTTCCAACACTACTAGTCTGTTCCCTGTCAGATGACCAGCAGGAGAAGTATACATCCACCTTCCAACACTACTAGTCTGTTCCCTGTCAGATGACCAGCAGGAGAAGTATACATCCACCTTCCAACACTACTAGTCTGTTCCCTGTCAGATGACCAGCGGGAGAAGTATACATCCACCTTCCAACACTACTAGTCTGTTCCCTATCAGATGACCAGTGGGAGAAGTATACATCTACCTTCCTACTAGTCTGTTCCCTATCAGATGACCAGCGGGAGAAGTATACATCCACCTTCTGACACTACTAGTCTGTTCCCTGTCAGATGACCAGCAGGAGAAGTATACATCCACCTTCCAACACTACTAGTCTGTTCCCTATCAGATGACCAGCAGTAGAAGTATACATCCACCTTCCAACACTACTAGTCTATTCCCTGTCAGATGACCAGCAGGAGAAGTATACATCCACCTTCCAACACTACTGGTCTGTTCCCTATCAGATGACCAGCAGGAGAAGTATACACCCACCTTCCAACACTACTAGTCTGTTCCCTATCAGATGACCAGCGGGAGAAGTATACATCCACCTTCCAACACTACTAGTCTATTCCCTGTCAGATGACCAGCAGGAGAAGTATACATCCACCTTCCAACACTACTAGTCTGTTCCCTGTCAGATGACCAGCAGGAGAAGTATACATCCACCTTCCAACACTACTAGTCTGTTCCCTGTCAGATGACCAGCAGGAGAAGTATACATCCACCTTCCAACACTACTAGTCTGTTCCCTGTCAGATGACCAGCAGGAGAAGTATACATCCACCTTCCAACACTACTAGTCTGTTCCCTGTCAGATGACCAGCAGGAGAAGTATACATCCACCTTCCAACACTACTAGTCTGTTCCCTATCAGATGGCCAGTGGGAGAAGTATACATCCACCTTCCAACACTACTAGTCTGTTCCCTATCAGATGACCAGCAAGAGAAGTATACATCCACCTTCCAACACTACTAGTCTGTTCCCTATCAGATGACCAGCGGGAGAAGTATAATTCCACCTTCCAACACTACTAGTCTGTTCCCTGTCAGATGACCAGCGGGAGAAGTATACACCCACCTTCCAACACTACTAGTCTGTTCCCTGTCAGATGACCAGCAGGAGAAGTATACATCCACCTTCCAACACTACTAGTCTGTTCCCTATCAGATGACCAGCAGTAGAAGTATACATCCACCTTCCAACACTACTAGTCTATTCCCTGTCAGATGACCAGCAGGAGAAGTATACATCCACCTTCCAACACTACTGGTCTGTTCCCTATCAGATGACCAGCAGGAGAAGTATACACCCACCTTCCAACACTACTAGTCAGTTCCCTATCAGATGACCAGCGGGAGAAGTATACATCCACCTTCCAACACTACTAGTCTATTCCCTGTCAGATGACCAGCAGGAGAAGTATACATCCACCTTCCAACACTACTAGTCTGTTCCCTGTCAGATGACCAGCAGGAGAAGTATACATCCACCTTCCAACACTACTAGTCTGTTCCCTGTCAGATGACCAGCAGGAGAAGTATACATCCACCTTCCAACACTACTAGTCTGTTCCCTGTCAGATGACCAGCAGGAGAAGTATACATCCACCTTCCAACACTACTAGTCTGTTCCCTGTCAGATGACCAGCAGGAGAAGTATACATCCACCTTCCAACACTACTAGTCTGTTCCCTATCAGATGACCAGCAGTAGAAGTATACATCCACCTTCCAACACTACTGGTCTGTTCCCTATCAGATGACCAGCAGGAGAAGTATACACCCACCTTCCAACACTACTAGTCTGTTCCCTATCAGATGACCAGCGGGAGAAGTATACATCCACCTTCCAACACTACTAGTCTATTCCCTGTCAGATGACCAGCAGGAGAAGTATACATCCACCTTCCAACACTACTAGTCTGTTCCCTGTCAGATGACCAGCAGGAGAAGTATACATCCACCTTCCAACACTACTAGTCTGTTCCCTGTCAGATGACCAGCAGGAGAAGTATACATCCACCTTCCAACACTACTAGTCTGTTCCCTGTCAGATGACCAGCAGGAGAAGTATACATCCACCTTCCAACACTACTAGTCTGTTCCCTGTCAGATGACCAGCGGGAGAAGTATACATCCACCTTCCAACACTACTAGTCTGTTCCCTATCAGATGACCAGTGGGAGAAGTATACATCTACCTTCCTACTAGTCTGTTCCCTATCAGATGACCAGCGGGAGAAGTATACATCCACCTTCCGACACTACTAGTCTGTTCCCTGTCAGATGACCAGCGGGAGAAGTATACATCCACCTTCCAACACTACTAATCTGTTCCCTATCAGATGACCAGCAGGAGAAGTATACATCCACCTTCCTACTAGTCTGTTCCCTATCAGATGACCAGCGGGAGAAGTATACATCCACCTTCCAACACTACTAGTCTGTTCCCTGTCAGATGACCAGCGGGAGAAGTATACATCCACCTTCCAACACTACTAATCTGTTCCCTATCAGATGACCAGCAGGAGAAGTATACATCCACCTTCCTACTAGTCTGTTCCCTATCAGATGACCAGCGGGAGAAGTATACATCCACCTTCCAACACTACTAGTCTGTTCCCTATCAGATGACCAGCAGGAGAAGTATACATCCACCTTCCAACACTACTAATCTGTTCCCTATCAGATGACCAGCAGGAGAAGTATACATCCACCTTCCTACTAGTCTGTTCCCTATCAGATGACCAGCGGGAGAAGTATACATCCACCTTCCAACACTACTAGTCTGTTCCCTATCAGATGACCAGCAGGAGAAGTATACATCCACCTTCCAACACTACTAGTCTGTTCCCTATCAGATGACCAGCAGTAGAAGTATACATCCACCTTCCAACACTACTGGTCTGTTCCCTATCAGATGACCAGCAGGAGAAGTATACACCCACCTTCCAACACTACTAGTCTGTTCCCTATCAGATGACCAGCGGGAGAAGTATACATCCACCTTCCAACACTACTAGTCTATTCCCTGTCAGATGACCAGCAGGAGAAGTATACATCCACCTTCCAACACTACTAGTCTGTTCCCTGTCAGATGACCAGCAGGAGAAGTATACATCCACCTTCCAACACTACTAGTCTGTTCCCTGTCAGATGACCAGCAGGAGAAGTATACATCCACCTTCCAACACTACTAGTCTGTTCCCTGTCAGATGACCAGCAGGAGAAGTATACATCCACCTTCCAACACTACTAGTCTGTTCCCTGTCAGATGACCAGCGGGTGAAGTATACATCCACCTTCCAACACTACTAGTCTGTTCCCTATCAGATGACCAGTGGGAGAAGTATACATCTACCTTCCTACTAGTCTGTTCCCTATCAGATGACCAGCGGGAGAAGTATACATCCACCTTCCGACACTACTAGTCTGTTCCCTGTCAGATGACCAGCGGGAGAAGTATACATCCACCTTCCAACACTACTAATCTGTTCCCTATCAGATGACCAGCAGGAGAAGTATACATCCACCTTCCTACTAGTCTGTTCCCTATCAGATGACCAGCGGGAGAAGTATACATCCACCTTCCAACACTACTAGTCTGTTCCCTGTCAGATGACCAGCGGGAGAAGTATACATCCACCTTCCAACACTACTAATCTGTTCCCTATCAGATGACCAGCAGGAGAAGTATACATCCACCTTCCTACTAGTCTGTTCCCTATCAGATGACCAGCGGGAGAAGTATACATCCACCTTCCAACACTACTAGTCTGTTCCCTATCAGATGACCAGCAGGAGAAGTATACATCCACCTTCCTACTAGTCTGTTCCCTATCAGATGACCAGCAGGAGAAGTATACATCCACCTTCCTACTAGTCTGTTCCCTATCAGATGACCAGCGGGAGAAGTATACATCCACCTTCCGACACTACTAGTCTGTTCCCTATCAGATGACCAGCGGGAGAAGTATACATCCACCTTCCAACACTACTAGTCTGTTCCCTGTCAGATGACCAGCGGGAGAAGTATACATCCACCTTCCAACACTACTAGTCTGTTCCCTATCAGATGACCAGCGGGAGAAGTATACATCCACCTTCCAACACTACTAGTCTGTTCCCTATCAGATGACCAGCAGGAGAAGTATACATCCACCTTCCAACACTACTAGTCTGTTCCCTATCAGATGACCAGCAGGAGAAGTATACATCCACCTTCCAACACTACTGGTCTGTTCCCTATCAGATGACCAGCAGGAGAAGTATACACCCACCTTCCAACACTACTAGTCTGTTCCCTATCAGATGACCAGCGGGAGAAGTATACATCCACCTTCCAACACTACTAGTCTATTCCCTGTCAGATGACCAGCAGGAGAAGTATACATCCACCTTCCAACACTACTAGTCTGTTCCCTGTCAGATGACCAGCAGGAGAAGTATACATCCACCTTCCAACACTACTAGTCTGTTCCCTATCAGATGACCAGCAGGAGAAGTATACATCCACCTTCCGACACTACTAGTCTGTTCCCTGTCAGATGACCAGCGGGAGAAGTATACATCCACCTTCCGACACTACTTGTCTGTTCCCTGTTGGATGACCAGCAGGAGAAGTATACATCCACCTTCCAACACTACTAGTCTGTTCCCTGTCAGATGACCAGCAGGAGAAGTATACATCCACCTTCCAACACTACTGGTCTGTTCCCTATCAGATGACCAGCAGGAGAAGTATACACCCACCTTCCAACACTACTAGTCTGTTCCCTATCAGATGACCAGCGGGAGAAGTATACATCCACCTTCCAACACTACTAGTCTATTCCCTGTCAGATGACCAGCAGGAGAAGTATACATCCACCTTCCAAAACTACTAGTCTGTTCCCTGTCAGATGACCAGCAGGAGAAGTATACATCCACCTTCCAACACTACTAGTCTGTTCCCTGTCAGATGACCAGCAGGAGAAGTATACATCCACCTTCCAACACTACTAGTCTGTTCCCTGTCAGATGACCAGCGGGAGAAGTATACATCCACCTTCCAACACTACTAGTCTGTTCCCTATCAGATGACCAGTGGGAGAAGTATACATCTACCTTCCTACTAGTCTGTTCCCTATCAGATGACCAGCGGGAGAAGTATACATCCACCTTCCAACACTACTAGTCTGTTCCCTGTCAGATGACCAGCAGGAGAAGTATACATCCACCTTGCAACACTACTAGTCTGTTCCCTGTCAGATGACCAGCGGGAGAAGTATACATCCACCTTCCGACACTACTAGTCTGTTCCCTATCAGATGGCCAGTGGGAGAAGTATACATCCACCTTCCAACACTACTAGTCTTTTCCCTATCAGATGACCAGCAAGAGAAGTATACATCCACCTTCCAACACTACTAGTCTGTTCCCTATCAGATGACCAGCGGGAGAAGTATACATCCACCTTCCAACACTACTAGTCTGTTCCCTGTCAGATGACCAGCAGGAGAAGTATACACCCACCTTCCAACACTACTAGTCTGTTCCCTGTCAGATGACCAGCAGGAGAAGTATACATCCACCTTCCAACACTACTAGTCTGTTCCCTATCAGATGACCAGCAGTAGAAGTATACATCCACCTTCCAACACTACTAGTCTATTCCCTGTCAGATGACCAGCAGGAGAAGTATACATCCACCTTCCAACACTACTGGTCTGTTCCCTATCAGATGACCAGCAGGAGAAGTATACACCCACCTTCCAACACTACTAGTCTGTTCCCTATCAGATGACCAGCGGGAGAAGTATACATCCACCTTCCAACACTACTAGTCTATTCCCTGTCAGATGACCAGCAGGAGAAGTATACATCCACCTTCCAACACTACTAGTCTGTTCCCTGTCAGATGACCAGCAGGAGAAGTATACATCCACCTTCCAACACTACTAGTCTGTTCCCTGTCAGATGACCAGCAGGAGAAGTATACATCCACCTTCCAACACTACTAGTCTGTTCCCTGTCAGATGACCAGCAGGAGAAGTATACATCCACCTTCCAACACTACTAGTCTGTTCCCTGTCAGATGACCAGCGGGAGAAGTATACATCCACCTTCCAACACTACTAGTCTGTTCCCTATCAGATGACCAGTGGGAGAAGTATACATCTACCTTCCTACTAGTCTGTTCCCTATCAGATGACCAGCGGGAGAAGTATACATCCACCTTCCGACACTACTAGTCTGTTCCCTGTCAGATGACCAGCGGGAGAAGTATACATCCACCTTCCAACACTACTAATCTGTTCCCTATCAGATGACCAGCAGGAGAAGTATACATCCACCTTCCTACTAGTCTGTTCCCTATCAGATGACCAGCGGGAGAAGTATACATCCACCTTCCAACACTACTAGTCTGTTCCCTGTCAGATGACCAGCGGGAGAAGTATACATCCACCTTCCAACACTACTAATCTGTTCCCTATCAGATGACCAGCAGGAGAAGTATACATCCACCTTCCTACTAGTCTGTTCCCTATCAGATGACCAGCGGGAGAAGTATACATCCACCTTCCAACACTACTAGTCTGTTCCCTATCAGATGACCAGCAGGAGAAGTATACATCCACCTTCCTACTAGTCTGTTCCCTATCAGATGACCAGCAGGAGAAGTATACATCCACCTTCCTACTAGTCTGTTCCCTATCAGATGACCAGCGGGAGAAGTATACATCCACCTTCCGACACTACTAGTCTGTTCCCTATCAGATGACCAGCAGGAGAAGTATACATCCACCTTCCGACACTACTAGTCTGTTCCCTATCAGATGACCAGCGGGAGAAGTATACATCCACCTTCCAACACTACTAGTCTGTTCCCTATCAGATGACCAGCGGGAGAAGTATACATCCACCTTCCAACACTACTAGTCTGTTCCCTGTCAGATGACCAGCGGGAGAAGTATACATCCACCTTCCAACACTACTAGTCTGTTCCCTATCAGATGACCAGCGGGAGAAGTATACATCCACCTTCCAACACTACTAGTCTGTTCCCTATCAGATGACCAGCAGGAGAAGTATACATCCACCTTCCAACACTACTAGTCTGTTCCCTATCAGATGACCAGCAGGAGAAGTATACATCCACCTTCCAACACTACTGGTCTGTTCCCTATCAGATGACCAGCAGGAGAAGTATACACCCACCTTCCAACACTACTAGTCTGTTCCCTATCAGATGACCAGCGGGAGAAGTATACATCCACCTTCCAACACTACTAGTCTATTCCCTGTCAGATGACCAGCAGGAGAAGTATACATCCACCTTCCAACACTACTAGTCTGTTCCCTGTCAGATGACCAGCAGGAGAAGTATACATCCACCTTCCAACACTACTAGTCTGTTCCCTATCAGATGACCAGCAGGAGAAGTATACATCCACCTTCCGACACTACTAGTCTGTTCCCTGTCAGATGACCAGCGGGAGAAGTATACATCCACCTTCCGACACTACTTGTCTGTTCCCTGTCAGATGACCAGCAGGAGAAGTATACATCCACCTTCCAACACTACTAGTCTGTTCCCTGTCAGATGACCAGCAGGAGAAGTATACATCCACCTTCCAACACTACTGGTCTGTTCCCTATCAGATGACCAGCAGGAGAAGTATACACCCACCTTCCAACACTACTAGTCTGTTCCCTATCAGATGACCAGCGGGAGAAGTATACATCCACCTTCCAACACTACTAGTCTATTCCCTGTCAGATGACCAGCAGGAGAAGTATACATCCACCTTCCAAAACGACTAGTCTGTTCCGTGTCAGATGACCAGCAGGAGAAGTATACATCCACCTTCCAACACTACTAGTCTGTTCCCTGTCAGATGACCAGCAGGAGAAGTATACATCCACCTTCCAACACTACTAGTCTGTTCCCTGTCAGATGACCAGCGGGAGAAGTATACATCCACCTTCCAACACTACTAGTCTGTTCCCTATCAGATGACCAGTGGGAGAAGTATACATCTACCTTCCTACTAGTCTGTTCCCTATCAGATGACCAGCGGGAGAAGTATACATCCACCTTCTGACACTACTAGTCTGTTCCCTATCAGATGACCAGCGGGAGAAGTATACATCCACCTTCCAACACTACTAGTCTGTTCCCTGTCAGATGACCAGCAGGAGAAGTATACATCCACCTTGCAACACTACTAGTCTGTTCCCTGTCAGATGACCAGCAGGAGAAGTATACATCCACCTTCCAACACTACTAGTCTGTTCCCTATCAGATGGCCAGTGGGAGAAGTATACATCCACCTTCCAACACTACTAGTCTGTTCCCTATCAGATGACCAGCAAGAGAAGTATACATCCACCTTCCAACACTACTAGTCTGCTCCCTATCAGATGACCAGCGGGAGAAGTATACATCCACCTTCCAACACTACTAGTCTGTTCCCTGTCAGATGACCAGCAGGAGAAGTATACACCCACCTTCCAACACTACTAGTCTGTTCCCTGTCAGATGACCAGCAGGAGAAGTATACATCCACCTTCCAACACTACTAGTCTGTTCCCTATCAGATGACCAGCAGTAGAAGTATACATCCACCTTCCAACACTACTAGTCTGTTCCCTGTCAGATGACCAGCAGGAGAAGTATACATCCACCTTCCAACACTACTAGTCTGTTCCCTGTCAGATGACCAGCGGGAGAAGTATACATTCACCTTCCAACACTACTAGTCTGTTCCCTGTCAGATGACCAGCGGGAGAAGTATACATCCACCTTCCAACACTACTAATCTGTTCCCTATCAGATGACCAGCAGGAGAAGTATACATCCACCTTCCTACTAGTCTGTTCCCTATCAGATGACCAGCGGGAGAAGTATACATCCACCTTCCAACACTACTAGTCTGTTCCCTATCAGATGACCAGCAGGAGAAGTATACATCCACCTTCCTACTAGTCTGTTCCCTATCAGATGACCAGCAGGAGAAGTATACATCCACCTTCCTACTAGTCTGTTCCCTATCAGATGACCAGCGGGAGAAGTATACATCCACCTTCCGACACTACTAGTCTGTTCCCTATCAGATGACCAGCGGGAGAAGTATACATCCACCTTACGACACTACTAGTCTGTTCCCTATCAGATGACCAGCGGGAGAAGTATACATCCACCTTCCAACACTACTAGTCTGTTCCCTATCAGATGACCAGCGGGAGAAGTATACATCCACCTTCCAACACTACTAGTCTGTTCCCTGTCAGATGACCAGCGGGAGAAGTATACATCCACCTTCCAACACTACTAGTCTGTTCCCTATCAGATGACCAGCGGGAGAAGTATACATCCACCTTCCAACACTACTAGTCTGTTCCCTGTCAGATGACCAGCAGGAGAAGTATACATCCACCTTCCAACACTACTAGTCTGTTCCCTGTCAGATGACCAGCAGGAGAAGTATACATCCACCTTCCAACACTACTAGTCTGTTCCCTGTCAGATGACCAGCGGGAGAAGTATACATCCACCTTCCAACACTACTAGTCTGTTCCCTATCAGATGACCAGTGGGAGAAGTATACATCTACCTTCCTACTAGTCTGTTCCCTATCAGATGACCAGCGGGAGAAGTATACATCCACCTTCCGACACTACTAGTCTGTTCCCTGTCAGATGACCAGCGGGAGAAGTATACATCCACCTTCCAACACTACTAATCTGTTCCCTATCAGATGACCAGCAGGAGAAGTATACATCCACCTTCCTACTAGTCTGTTCCCTATCAGATGACCAGCGGGAGAAGTATACATCCACCTTCCAACACTACTAGTCTGTTCCCTGTCAGATGACCAGCGGGAGAAGTATACATCCACCTTCCAACACTACTAATCTGTTCCCTATCAGATGACCAGCAGGAGAAGTATACATCCACCTTCCTACTAGTCTGTTCCCTATCAGATGACCAGCGGGAGAAGTATACATCCACCTTCCAACACTACTAGTCTGTTCCCTATCAGATGACCAGCAGGAGAAGTATACATCCACCTTCCTACTAGTCTGTTCCCTATCAGATGACCAGCAGGAGAAGTATACATCCACCTTCCCTACTAGTCTGTTCCCTATCAGATGACCAGCGGGAGAAGTATACATCCACCTTCCGACACTACTAGTCTGTTCCCTATCAGATGACCAGCAGGAGAAGTATACATCCACCTTCCGACACTACTAGTCTGTTCCCTATCAGATGACCAGCGGGAGAAGTATACATCCACCTTCCAACACTACTAGTCTGTTCCCTATCAGATGACCAGCGGGAGAAGTATACATCCACCTTCCAACACTACTAGTCTGTTCCCTGTCAGATGACCAGCGGGAGAAGTATACATCCACCTTCCAACACTACTAGTCTGTTCCCTATCAGATGACCAGCGGGAGAAGTATACATCCACCTTCCAACACTACTAGTCTGTTCCCTATCAGATGACCAGCAGGAGAAGTATACATCCACCTTCCAACACTACTAGTCTGTTCCCTATCAGATGACCAGCAGGAGAAGTATACATCCACCTTCCAACACTACTGGTCTGTTCCCTATCAGATGACCAGCAGGAGAAGTATACACCCACCTTCCAACACTACTAGTCTGTTCCCTATCAGATGACCAGCGGGAGAAGTATACATCCACCTTCCAACACTACTAGTCTATTCCCTGTCAGATGACCAGCAGGAGAAGTATACATCCACCTTCCAACACTACTAGTCTGTTCCCTGTCAGATGACCAGCAGGAGAAGTATACATCCACCTTCCAACACTACTAGTCTGTTCCCTATCAGATGACCAGCAGGAGAAGTATACATCCACCTTCCTACTAGTCTGTTCCCTATCAGATGACCAGCGGGAGAAGTATACATCCACCTTCCAACACTACTAGTCTGTTCCCTATCAGATGACCAGCAGGAGAAGTATACATCCACCTTCCTACTAGTCTGTTCCCTATCAGATGACCAGCAGGAGAAGTATACATCCACCTTCCTACTAGTCTGTTCCCTATCAGATGACCAGCGGGAGAAGTATACATCCACCTTCCGACACTACTAGTCTGTTCCCTATCAGATGACCAGCGGGAGAAGTATACATCCACCTTACGACACTACTAGTCTGTTCCCTATCAGATGACCAGCGGGAGAAGTATACATCCACCTTCCGACACTACTAGTCTGTTCCCTATCAGATGACCAGCGGGAGAAGTATACATCCACCTTCCAACACTACTAGTCTGTTCCCTATCAGATGACCAGCGGGAGAAGTATACATCCACCTTCCAACACTACTAGTCTGTTCCCTGTCAGATGACCAGCGGGAGAAGTATACATCCACCTTCCAACACTACTAGTCTGTTCCCTATCAGATGACCAGCGGGAGAAGTATACATCCACCTTCCAACACTACTAGTCTGTTCCCTATCAGATGACCAGCGGGAGAAGTATACATCCACCTTCCAACACTACTAGTCTGTTCCCTGTCAGATGACCAGCAGGAGAAGTATACATCCACCTTCCAACACTACTAGTCTGTTCCCTGTCAGATGACCAGCAGGAGAAGTATACATCCACCTTCCAACACTACTAGTCTGTTCCCTGTCAGATGACCAGCGGGAGAAGTATACATCCACCTTCCAACACTACTAGTCTGTTCCCTATCAGATGACCAGTGGGAGAAGTATACATCTACCTTCCTACTAGTCTGTTCCCTATCAGATGACCAGCGGGAGAAGTATACATCCACCTTCCGACACTACTAGTCTGTTCCCTGTCAGATGACCAGCGGGAGAAGTATACATCCACCTTCCAACACTACTAATCTGTTCCCTATCAGATGACCAGCAGGAGAAGTATACATCCACCTTCCTACTAGTCTGTTCCCTATCAGATGACCAGCGGGAGAAGTATACATCCACCTTCCAACACTACTAGTCTGTTCCCTGTCAGATGACCAGCGGGAGAAGTATACATCCACCTTCCAACACTACTAATCTGTTCCCTATCAGATGACCAGCAGGAGAAGTATACATCCACCTTCCTACTAGTCTGTTCCCTATCAGATGACCAGCGGGAGAAGTATACATCCACCTTCCAACACTACTAGTCTGTTCCCTATCAGATGACCAGCAGGAGAAGTATACATCCACCTTCCTACTAGTCTGTTCCCTATCAGATGACCAGCAGGAGAAGTATACATCCACCTTCCTACTAGTCTGTTCCCTATCAGATGACCAGCGGGAGAAGTATACATCCACCTTCCGACACTACTAGTCTGTTCCCTATCAGATGACCAGCAGGAGAAGTATACATCCACCTTCCGACACTACTAGTCTGTTCCCTATCAGATGACCAGCGGGAGAAGTATACATCCACCTTCCAACACTACTAGTCTGTTCCCTATCAGATGACCAGCGGGAGAAGTATACATCCACCTTCCAACACTACTAGTCTGTTCCCTGTCAGATGACCAGCGGGAGAAGTATACATCCACCTTCCAACACTACTAGTCTGTTCCCTATCAGATGACCAGCGGGAGAAGTATACATCCACCTTCCAACACTACTAGTCTGTTCCCTATCAGATGACCAGCAGGAGAAGTATACATCCACCTTCCAACACTACTAGTCTGTTCCCTATCAGATGACCAGCAGGAGAAGTATACATCCACCTTCCAACACTACTGGTCTGTTCCCTATCAGATGACCAGCAGGAGAAGTATACACCCACCTTCCAACACTACTAGTCTGTTCCCTATCAGATGACCAGCGGGAGAAGTATACATCCACCTTCCAACACTACTAGTCTATTCCCTGTCAGATGACCAGCAGGAGAAGTATACATCCACCTTCCAACACTACTAGTCTGTTCCCTGTCAGATGACCAGCAGGAGAAGTATACATCCACCTTCCAACACTACTAGTCTGTTCCCTATCAGATGACCAGCAGGAGAAGTATACATCCACCTTCCTACTAGTCTGTTCCCTATCAGATGACCAGCGGGAGAAGTATACATCCACCTTCCAACACTACTAGTCTGTTCCCTATCAGATGACCAGCAGGAGAAGTATACATCCACCTTCCTACTAGTCTGTTCCCTATCAGATGACCAGCAGGAGAAGTATACATCCACCTTCCTACTAGTCTGTTCCCTATCAGATGACCAGCGGGAGAAGTATACATCCACCTTCCGACACTACTAGTCTGTTCCCTATCAGATGACCAGCGGGAGAAGTATACATCCACCTTACGACACTACTAGTCTGTTCCCTATCAGATGACCAGCGGGAGAAGTATACATCCACCTTCCAACACTACTAGTCTGTTCCCTATCAGATGACCAGCGGGAGAAGTATACATCCACCTTCCAACACTACTAGTCTGTTCCCTATCAGATGACCAGCGGGAGAAGTATACATCCACCTTCCAACACTACTAGTCTGTTCCCTGTCAGATGACCAGCGGGAGAAGTATACATCCACCTTCCAACACTACTAGTCTGTTCCCTATCAGATGACCAGCGGGAGAAGTATACATCCACCTTCCAACACTACTAGTCTGTTCCCTATCAGATGACCAGCAGGAGAAGTATACATCCACCTTCCAACACTACTAGTCTGTTCCCTATCAGATGACCAGCGGGAGAAGTATACATCCACCTTCCAACACTACTAGTCTGTTCCCTATCAGATGACCAGCGGGAGAAGTATACATCCACCTTCCGACACTACTTGTCTGTTCCCTATCAGATGACCAGCGGGAGAAGTATACATCCACCTTCCAACACTACTAGTCTGTTCCCTATCAGATGACCAGCGGGAGAAGTATACATCCACCTTCCAACACTACTAGTCTGTTCCCTATCAGATGACCAGCGGGAGAAGTATACATCCACCTTCCAACACTACTAGTCTGTTCCCTGTCAGATGACCAGCGGGAGAAGTATACATCCACCTTCCAACACAACTAGTCTGTTCCCTGTCAGATGACCAGCGGGAGAAGTATACATCCACCTTCCAACACTACTAGTCTGTTCCCTGTCAGATGACCAGCGGGAGAAGTATACATCCACCTTCCAACACTACTAGTCTGTTCCCTATCAGATGACCAGCGGGAGAAGTATACATCCACCTTCCAACACTACTAGTCTGTTCCCTATCAGATGACCAGCGGGAGAAGTATACATCCACCTTCCAACACTACTAGTCTGTTCCCTATCAGATGACCAGCGGCAGAAGTATACATCCACCTTCCAACACTACTAGTCTGTTCCCTATCAGATGACCAGCGGCAGAAGTATACATCCACCTTCCAACACTACTAGTCTGTTCCCTATCAGTTAACCAGCAGGAGAAGTATACATCCACCTTCCAACACTACTAGTCTGTTCCCTATCAGATGACCAGCAGGAGAAGTATACATCCACCTTCCAACACTACTAGTCTGTTCCCTATCAGATGACGAGCAGGAGAAGTATACATCCACCTTCCAACACTACTAGTCTGTTCCCTATCAGATGACCAGCAGGAGAAGTATACATCCACCTTCCAACACTACTAGTCTGTTCCCTATCAGTTGACCAGCAGGAGAAGTATACATCCACCTTCCAACACTACTAGTCTGTTCCCTATCAGATGACCAGCAGGAGAAGTATACATCCACCTTCCAACACTACTAGTCTGTTCCCTATCAGATGACCAGCAGGAGAAGTATACATCCACCTTCCAACACTACTAGTCTGTTCCCTATCAGTTGACCAGCAGGAGAAGTATACATCTACCTTCCAACACTACTAGTCTGTTCCCTATCAGTTGACCAGCAGGAGAAGTATACATCCACCTTCCAACACTACTAGTCTGTTCCCTATCAGATGACCAGCAGGAGAAGTATACATCCACCTTCCAACACTACTAGTCTGTTCCCTATCAGATGACCAGCAGGAGAAGTATACATCCACCTTCCAACACTACTAGTCTGTTCCCTATCAGATGACCAGCGGGAGAAGTATACATCGCTGCTGCGTGCTTTTTTTCTCGTCGTTTTGACGATTTCAGAGTGTTAGAAAATGACCTGCTGTTGGTTTCCTCTCCTTTCACCTTCAATGTGGATAACACTCCCACTGACCTGCAACTTGAGCTTATCGATCTTCAGTCTGATGCAGTGATTGGAGAAGTATTCAAAACAATGTCACTGACGAGGTTCTATGCATCTCTCGATGAACAAAACTTTCCAAAGATTAGGAGTCATGCTCAGAAGATGTTTGTACTGTTTGGGTCAACTTATGTATGTGAACAGACATTTTCAGTGATGAAATATAACAAGTCAAGGCACAAGATCACCGCTTACTGATTCTCACCTCTCAGCAATCCTGCGCATAGCGACATCAGAAGCTATACCTGACTTCACTGCTCTAGTCAATGCCCATCAGAGACTTCACTCCTCACACTGATTGAGTAGTTTAAATGTAATGTTGAACTCTCTCTCTTTCTTGTGTTTTTGTGCATACCTGTTAACAAGAGTTCTGTCCGTGGGGCTGAATGCACAGTGTACTTTTCCCTCCGTGTAGTTCATTGTGTGTTTAATAATGAAAATACCTACCAAAAGGAGAACATGGATGTGGATATAAATATATTTGTCAACAGATATATTTACACATCCATGATGTAATATGATTCTGGCGCGCAATGGCAAAAAATATATTCTATTGTGGCCCTCCATGGAAAATAATTGCTTAGGCCTGATCTAGTGGGTATAAGGTTACGGCCCTGCAGAACCATATGGGAGACCCCATGCCTGTGTTTGTGTTTTCCCATGGTGATGACCATTCCTGTGTGAGTGCCCTTGTCTCCACCAGCCCCTCTGAAATGGAGAGTCTGTATTTTTTTAGTATCCAAGCATGAACAGTATAAGTGGCTAACATGCTGCTTTGACACTTCGGACTGCTTTTTTAATTTCACACTACATTAAGCTTTATACAATGCAGGCTTTCGCAAACAGATTGTGAAATACCCCCCTTCGGTAAACTATCGGGAGAGAAATTCAAACCTTGCATAAAAACCCACTATTTAGAATAATCTCATGCAAACTCGTATGGGGTTTTAGATTTTTGAAGGAAAAACATTTTGATGGATCATTGGTTCAATTTCCTCCTCCGCTGTGAGTTTGGTGGGTTTGATAATAACATTTCTCAGTGATATACACAACAGAGGAGGCTGTTGGGAGGAGCTATAGGAGGACAGGCTCATTGTAATGAATGGATTGATATACATGGAACGGAGTGAATCTTTATTTAACCTTTATTTAACCTTTATTTAACGAGGCAAGTCACTTAATAGCACATTCTTATTTACAAGGACGGCCTACCACAAGGCAAAAGGCCTCCTGCAGGGACGGGGGCCTGGGATTTAAAAAAATAAATAAAATACAATATAAATATAGGACAAAACACACATCACAACAAGAGAGACAACACAACACTACATAAAGA
>NC_052341.1:611083-626083 GCF_016432855.1 Salvelinus namaycush | reverse complement strand
CAGGCCCAACCACAATTTACCACCCTGTACTCTCCTTTCCTTAACCCAATTGAGGAATTTTTCTCCATGTGGAGGTGGAAGGTATATGATAGGCGCCCTCACGAACAAGCCACCCTTCTCCAGGCTATGGATGACGCATGCAATGACATCACGGCAGACCAGTGTCAGGCCTGGATTCGCCATGCCCGAAGATTCTTCCCAAGATGTTTGGCTAATGAAAACATCCATTGTGATGTGGATGAGAACCTGTGGCCAAATCCACAAGACAGGGTTGATGGAAATATAGAAGTACAGTAATCAACCCTTTGTTTTGTTTTTTACAGTAAGCCAGGTGAGGAACACTGCAGTGGACGTTTTACTGTAGTTTTTTTCTTTTTTTGTAGCTAATTATTTTTGCTTTGATTCAAAGAAACCTAAGTTGTGATTTTATTGTATTTCATCAATAAATTTCATATTTTGTTCAATGATTCCACTGTGTCTGTAGTGTTCTCTCTTCTAGTCCTTTTACAGTGATGTATTTCCATGTAGTAGCATAATGAAACATGTGTCACATATTTTGTACTACAATATTTAATGATTGTACGAACAACTACACAGTGAAACTATCGGTGTCTTGTGTGTGGGTGATCTAAATGAATGTTCCCATGGTATTTCATGATAAATTACTTATTTGAACCAATGATTCTGCAAGTGCAAGGTTTCTTTAAAGATATGAATGCACAATGCAATGTTTTGAACATTGGAGAGCCTGTGTTACAAGTGATGATCATTTTGAGTTTTGTGTCTAGAGTTTTGAAAAATGACCACAAGGTTCTGAAATTAGTGCCAAAATGATTGTAAAAAAACTGGAAAAGAATAGTGGTAAAGGAAATTAAAAAATGCTAAGCAGAGCATGCAGAGAGCTTGTGGCTGAGCATGCAGAGAGCTTGTGGCTGAGCAGGACCAGAGCTTGTGGCTGAGCAGGACCAGATATTGTGGCTGAGCAGGACCAGAGCTTGTGGCTGAGCAGGACCAGAGCTTGTGGCTGAGCAGGACCAGAGCTTGTGGCTGAGCAGGACCAGAGCTTGTGGCTGAGCAGGACCAGAGCTTGTGGCTGAGCAGGACAAGAGCTTGTGGCTAAGCAGGACCAGAGCTTGTGGCTGAGCAGGACCAGAGCTTGTGGCTGAGCAGAACCAGAGCTTGTGGCTGAGCAGGACCAGAGCTTGTGGCTGAGCAGGACCAGAGCTTGTGGCTGAGCAGAACCAGAGCTTGTGGCTGAGCAGGACCAGAGCTTGTGGCTGAGCAGGACCAGAGCTTGTGTCTGAGCAGGACCAGAGCTTGTGGCTAAGCAGGACCAGAGCTTGTGGCTGAGCAGGACCAGAGCTTGTGGCTGAGCAGAACCAGAGCTTGTGGCTGAGCAGGACCATAGCTTGTGGCTGAGCAGGACCAGAGCTTGTGGCTGAGCAGAACCAGAGCTTGTGGCTGAGCAGGACCAGAGCTTGTGGCTGAGCAGGACCAGAGCTTGTGGCTGAGCAGGACCAGAGCTTGTGGCTAAGCAGGACCAGAGCTTGTGGCTGAGCAGGACCAGAGCTTGTGGCTGAGCAGAACCAGAGCTTGTGGCTGAGCAGAACCAGAGCTTGTGGCTGAGCAGAACCAGAGCTTGTGGCTGAGCAGGACCAGAGCTTGTGGCTGAGCAGGACCAGAGCTTGTGGCTGAGCAGGACCAGAACAAAATTGGAGAAGAAGAGAAAGCTGACACCATTTTTTAAAATCTACTTGAATTACGCTCTGCTCCTCGCTCCACACTCGCCCGCTTTAATGCTCTGACATTCAAAAGCAGCCCTGCTTTACGTTATCAAAAAACTGTCAATCAATAATCATATCAATGGATGGAATCAGTGAATGAATGGCTACAGCAATCATTACACGGTCTGACAAGCTGTACAACAAATGAGGACTAGTTAAATTACGTAACAATTAAGTAATTCAAACAAGAAAATAAGTTGTTCGAACTACTTAATATCTTGTTTGAACGACTTAGTAAAATTCATATGTTGTTTTTTTTTACAAAGTCTTTCAAATTAGATAATTTCAAGTCTACTTTTTGGGGATCCTTAGGCTTCAGGGCTTCCGTTTTCCAGTGATTTAGTCAAGTCCAAGTCGAGTTCTATGTCCCAAGTGTTCGAGTCCTTTATACTGGAGTCACGAGTCAAGTTACGAGTCCCTTGGTAGTGCTAAAAGTTGCTGTCTAACCATTTTTAAAGCTAAATTGTATTTTTGTTGCACATTTGTAAGGCTAAATAGACAATACAGCTATCTAACATTTGTTGTTGTAGCTAGTATGTTGAATTATGCAACTTAACCTGGACTTAAGTACCTAACATAAGGAGTATGTCGAGAGAAAAAATTTATTTATTTAATCACATGAATATTATGAATATCTCAAAAGTACACTTTTTTAAATTGTCTTGAACAATGTACAGTACTCATCAAGTACATCACATTTCCAGTGGGCTCTATTCTATATCTATATCTCCTTGTCTGATGAGGAGGACGACTTAGACTGCCGTTACAGAAACACCCACCACCAAAGGACCAAGCAGAGTGGGAAAGGACAGAAGCAGCAGCGGAGAAAGACACAGGACTCATGGACTTGGGAGGAGATCCTGGACGGCAAGGGACCCTGGGCTCAGCCAGGGGAATATCGCCGTCCCAAGGCAGAGTTGGAGGCAGCGAAGGCAGAGAGGCGCTGGTATGAGGAGGCAGCGCGGCGACGCGGTTGGAAGCCCGAGAGTCAGACCCAAACAATTCTTGGGGGGGGCACACGCGGAGTGTGGCTAAGCCGGGTAGGAGACCTGAGCCAACTCCCCGTGCTTACCGTGGAGTGAGAGGGCGTCGTACTGGTCAGACACCGTGTTATGCGGTGGAGCGCACGGTGTCCCCAGTACGCGTGCTTAGCCCGGGCTATTCCACCTCGCCGCACTGGCTGGGCTGGTTTGGGCATCGAGCCGGGTGCCATGAAGCCGGCCCAATGCATCTGGTCTCCAGTGCGTCTCCTCGGGCCCAAGCCGGCCCAAACATGGCACCAGCCTTACAAATGGTGTCCCCGGTTCGCCAGCATAGTCCAGTGCGGGCTATTCCACCTCGCCGCACTGGCAGGGCTACGGGGAACATTCAACCGGGTAAGGGCTATTCCACCTCGCCGCACTGGCCGGGCTGGTTTGGGCATCGAGCCGGGTGCCATGAAGCCGGCCCAATGCATCTGGTCTCCAGTGCGTCTCCTCGGGCCCAAGCCGGCCCAAACATGGCACCAGCCTTACAAATGGTGTCCCCGGTTCGCCAGCATAGTCCAGTGCGGGCTATTCCACCTCGCCGCACTGGCAGGGCTACGGGGAACATTCAACCGGGTAAGGTTGGGCAGGCTCGGTGCTCAAGAGCTGTGGTACTCCTTCACGGTCCGGTATATCCGGTGCCACCTCCACGTACCAGTCCTCCGGTGGCAGCCCCCCGCACCAGGCTGTCTCTTCGGGTTCTCTCTACAGTTGCTCCTGCCTGCCCAGCGCTGTCTGAGCTGCCTGCCTGCCTGCCCAGCGCTGTCTGAGCTGCCTGCCTGCCCAGCGCTGTCTGAGCTGCCTGCCTGCCCAGCGCTGTCTGAGCTGCCTGCCTGCCCAGCGCTGTCTGAGCTGCCTGCCTGCCCAGCGTCATCTGAGCCGCCCGTCTGTCCCGAGCCGTCAGAGCCGTCCGTCAGTCAGGAGCCGCTAGAGCCGTCCGTCAGTCAGGAGCCGCCAGCCAGCCAGGAGCTGCCAGAGTCTGTCAGCCAGGACCTGCCAGAGCCAGCCAGCCAGGACCTGCCAGAGCCAGCCAGCCAGGAGCTGCCAGAGCCAGCCAGCCAGGAGCTGCCAGAGCCAGTCAGCCAGGATCTGCCAGAGCCAGCCAGCCAGGACCTGCCGGAGCTGTCAGTCAGCCAGGACCTGCCGGAGCAGGTCCTGGCGATGCAGGCGATGCCAAAATCAGGCGATGCCAAAATCGCCCTTCACTCTGGAGCTGCCGGAGGCGTCCTTCACTCCAGCGCTGCCGGAGTCTCCCGCCTGTCCGGCGCTGCCGGATTTCTCCGTTCATTCGGGACCCATGGCTAGGGTTCCCAGGCCAAGGTCGGCGGCGAGGATCGCCGCTCATAAGAGGCCACGGGGGCGATTAAGGAGGCGGACAAAAACATTGTTGAAGTGGGGTCCACGTCCCGCGCCAGAGCCGCCACCGCGGACAGACGCCCACCCAGACCCTCCCCTAGAGTTTTAGGTGGTGCGCCCAGAGTTCGCACCTTGAGGGGGGGGTTCTGTCACGTTCCTGACCTGATTTCCCTTATTTTGTATGTATTTAGTATGGTCAGGGCGTGAGTTGGGGTGGGTTGTCTATGTGTGTTTTCTATGTTGGGTTTTTTGTGTTCGGCCTGGTATGATTCTCAATCAGAGGCAGCTGTCAATCGTTGTCCCTGATTGAGAATCATACTTAGGCAGCCGGGGTTTACTGTGTGGTTGGTGGGTGTTTGTTCCTGTGTTAGTGTTTCGCCACACGGGACTGTTACGGTATGTTCGTTTATTGTTTTGTATCGTGTATTGTTTTCGTGTTCATTAAATTACCATGGAAACTTACCACTCTGCAAATTGGTCCTCCGATCCTTCTCGCCTCTCCTCGTCCGATGAGGAGGACGACTTAGACTGCCGTTACAGTTAGAGCATACTGCCACGTTCCTGACCTGTTTTCCTTGTTTTTGTATGTGTTTAGTTGGTCAGGGCGTGAGTTGGGGTGGGCATTCTATGTTATGTGTTTCTATGTTGGGTTAAATGTGTTGCCTGATATGGTTCTCAATTAGAGGCAGGTGTTTGACGTTTCCTCTGATTGAGAACCATATTAAGGTAGGCTGTTCTCACTGTTTGTTTGTGGGTGATTGTTCCTGTGTCTGTGGCACCACACGGGACTGTTTCGTGTTCGTTCGTTTGGTTAGTCTGTTCCTGTTCTTCGTGTTATATTGTAAATTCTCAAGTTCAGGTCTGTCTACGTGGTTTTGTTGTTTTGTAATTTTCCAAGTGTTTTTTTCGTGTTCGTCTTGTCTTTAATTAAATTCATTCATGTATTCATCTACCGCTGCGTTTTGGTCCGATCCCTACTCCTTCTCCTCATCCGAGGAGGAGGAATTAGACAGCCGTTACACATACTATAAGGATGATAATGACTCGGTTCACAGATCACAGGAGGCATGTATAGATTACAGGAGCCATGTATAGATCACAGGAGGCATGTATAGATCACAGGAGGCATGTATAGATCACAGGAGGCATGTATAGATCACAGGAGGCATGTATAGATCACAGGAGGCATGTATAGATCACAGGAGGCATGTATAGATTACAGGAGGCATGTATAGATCACAGGAGGCATGTATAGATCACAGGAGGCATGTATAGATCACAGGAGGCATGTATAGATCACAGGAGGCATGTATAGATCACAGGAGGCATGTATAGATTACAGGAGGCATGTATAGATTACAGGAGGCATGTATAGATTACAGGATGCATGTATAGTTCTAAAAAGTTCTAAAAACTTTCATCATAATTTTCTCAGAAATGGTTTGTGATACATATGTAAAAAAGCATGTCAAACATCCTTCCTCCCAATTAAGTGTTCTATGTGAGAATTGCCAGAACAATCTGACCTACCCAGAATATTTCCGCGCAGTCCTCATGCATATGAAGAAGTAAAAGGACATTTTACCATATATAGGTGTGTATAATGAATATGTTACAGTATTCAGTGCTTGTTGTCATGCATTCACTATGTGACTGACTGGCAGCCTTTGACTTTGATCTCAGAGAAAAGATCCTTGAGCAGTCAAATTAAGGATTGTGCCCCTGGCTGCATTCAAGATGTAAAATTCCCATAGCAAACACAGAATAAGCACTGTGCAGCATATCGTCAACGGGGCCGGGACGGCATTTGAGGACGGAGTCAATGTCTGTACGTTCCAAAATGCACCATGAAAGTAGCGCACTATAAAGGGGATAGGGTGCAGTTTGGGACGCATCTTGTGTAAGTGTCATACCAGCATTTCACTGGCTTCTCCTCTCCCGAACCTCAGAGACTTACAGCGTCACATTCAGCAGTAGCAACTTCTTACAAATGCCCAAAGGATTGTCTCTTTTTTTTTATGTAGATATGGTTTTAAATAATGAAGACCAATCCACAGTCAGCTGAGAAATTGTTATTGTTTATGTGAACGTCAGTGTCTGGTTCTCAATCAATTATATATATATTCCTGTAGTTATTCTTGTGGCTGTCTGTATCCTAAATGCCAATATAGGGCCAAGGCTCTGGTTAAAAGTATTGCACTACGAAGGGAATGGGGTGCCATTTGGGACAGCCCCACTGAGAACACTTCTGTCAAGTCTATCGGGAAGACATCTTCCCGCATTCAATCCAATGGGTCTCATTCAATCAAAACCTGCATCAGGAAACTCTCGGGATGAGAGTTATATTTATTTTTCTCTTCAAAACTGCCCAAAACAACATTCTCCCTCTCAAACCGAGAGGGCCAAACACCCCGCCACGATGCTCTCCGATCCCCTGCCATTGTTTTTTTACAATCCTTATTATTCTACGCTGCAGATGTTTGTATTACATTCGTTTTCCAGGCTATTGAATTCACCCAAAACAGCAGACATGTTTTAGTGGACCATGAGAAAAGCGTTCTGTTTGGGGACGATTCTGCCCCAGGCTGCATTTGAGCCCATGTCAGAATAACCGACATGAAATTCTCTGAACCGAATGCTCAGAGAACGCTCCTGACTCATCCAATTCTAGGATTTGTCCCAAATGGTTCTCTATCAATTCTAGATATATGCATGTAGTTATTCTAGTGACTGTGTGAATCCTTAATTGCAATAGGGACCATAGGGCTCTGGTCAAAAGTAGTGCACTATGTAGGGAATAGGGCACCGTTTGGGAAACAACCCAATTCAACTCCTAACACAAATGGAGGAGACATGAACACAGACCGACAAACAATTACTGGGATAGATCCTCCATTAATCCGCTGTCTTTTAGACGTTTGAGTTAATCACGTTTTAAACTCCCAGGGTTTGACAGTAAGTAAAATTCATTTCTTGCTTTTAGGAACTCTCTGTCAAAGAGTATAACTAATTACCTTTACATATTGAGGAGAGAGGGGAACATCTCTCTCTCTCTCTCTCTCTCTCTCTCTCTCTCTCTCTCTCTCTCTCTCTCTCTCTCTCAAAGGTAATAGTATGGAGAATTCCTCTGTGTCTGCATTAAATAAAGCAATCCCAGGCCACAAAACGGGGAGTTATGACGTCATTCCAACCAGTTTTCCCCACTGGGATGTCAGGCTTTATAAGTGACACTTTACATGGTCACACAGAAACACATATGGTTGTTTCCGACCCATCAGGTCTGAGGGGACTTCCCTAATCCTGCCTCTCTGAATGGCTGTTTAATCAAGCACTGATTATTAATGCGAGCTTGACAGAGGGATGGCGCGAACACACACACACACACGTCACACACACTCGTGTCCCTCAGTGTCCCCAAGCAGACAGGTAAACAGAGAGGACGACCTCTGTCCTACCAAAGAACCTGTTCACTCCTCTCTGACTTTCACTAGAATGATGTCATTCAACCTTTTTCTGTCTAACACTTCTGTCATTCGTCTTTATCATTTTGTCTCTATCACGCTCTCTTTTCCCTTTTTCTCCATTCGATCCATATCTACTTCTGTTTGTTTTCATCCCCGGCCTCGCTTTCTCCCTCCACTTCTCTGTTTCTCCCCTCTCGTCCTCTTGTCATTCCCAGACATAGGGGGAAAAAAGACAGAAGTAACGGGTAACAAAAAAAACAGAATGTTGATCTCTTTTTCCTCCCTTCTTCTTTGTGTCCTGTGGTCCTCTGGCTCCCTGACCCTGACAATGAATTAAACATCAGGACGTCAGCTCGCTGCCAAGCTAGACACGTTGTACAGTATATGCAGAGAAGGATGTCATGGAAAAAATAATTGTTTCCTAACAAGGCAGAGGAATGAGAGAACGGCGGGGAGGAGGAGAGGGAGGGATAAGGGAGGGAGGAAGCAGAGGGGTGAGAGAACGGCAGGGAGGAGGAGAGGGAGGGATAGGGGAGGGAGGAAGCAGAGGGGTGAGAGAACGGCAGGGAGGAGGAGAGGGAGGGATAGGGGAGGGAGGAAGCAGAGGGGTGAGAGAACGGCAGGGAGGAGGAGAGGGAGGGATAGGGGAGGGAGGAAGCAGAGGGGTGAGAGAACGGCAGGGAGGAGGAGAGGGAGGGATAGGGGAGGGAGGAAGCAGAGGGGTGAGAGAACGGCGGGGAGGAGGAGAGGGAGGGATAGGGGAGGGAGGAAGCAGAGGGGTGAGAGAACGGCGGGGAGGAGGAGAGGGAGGGATAGGGGAGGGAGGAAGCAGAGGGGTGAGAGAACGGCAGGGAGGAGGAGAGGGAGGGATAGGGGAGGGAGGAAGCAGAGGGGTGAGAGAACGGCAGGGAGGAGGAGAGGGAGGGATAGGGGAGGGAGGAAGCAGAGGGGTGAGAGAACGGCGGGGAGGAGGAGAGGGAGGGATAGGGGAGGGAGGAAGCAGAGGGGTGAGAGAACGGCAGGGAGAAGGAGAGGGAGGGATAGGGGAGGGAGGAAGCAGAGGGGTGAGAGAACGGCGGGGAGGAGGAGAGGGAGGGATAGGGGAGGGAGGAAGCAGAGGGGTGCGTGTCCTCTGGATGCTCCTCCTCTTTTTCATTTTTTTCATTTTTTTTCTTTTTCTGCTCTCCTCAACTTTTCTGTCTTTAAATCTCCATGAATTGGTTTTCTGGTCCCTGCCTCACTTGGTTTCAGCAGTCTCGTCTCATCTCGTCTCGTCTCGTCCTGCTGTGGGTTCCGAGGAGCTCACCGCTACTACAAAGGTTCACCTTCTCGAGCCTGGTCACCAGTGTCTCTCAAACAACGGAAGTAAAAATCGACATTTCTCTCTTCCTCAACTTTCTTCACATTTTTCCTCCTTGACTTTTGTCCTCTGAGGGTAGCAGAGACTGGCTGTATAAATCTGTCAAAACCGCTCTGTAAAATATTAATAACGAACTGTAGGGAACTGTTATCTCATAAAGTTCAATTATAGAGAGAGAGAGTAAATTATACTGGACAGTACAACCCCGAGAAAGAGAGAGAGAGAGGAAAGAGAGAGAGAGAGGAGAGAGAGAGAGGAAAGAGAGAGGAGAGAGAGAGAGAGGAAAGAGAGAGGAGAGAGAGAGAGGAGAGAGAGAGAGAGGAAAGAGAGAGGAGAGAGAGAGGAGAGAGAGAGAGAGGAGAGAGAGAGAGAGGAAAGAGAGAGGAGAGAGAGAGGAGAGAGAGAGGAAAGAGAGAGGAGAGAGGAGAGAGAGAGAGAGAGAGGAAACAGAGAGGAGAGAGAGAGAGAGAGAGATAGAGAGAGAGGAGAGAGAGAGAGGAAAGAGAGATGAGAGAGAGAGAGAGGAAACAGAGAGGAGAGAGAGAGAGAGAGAGAGAGAGAGAGAGAGAGAGAGAGAGAGAGAGAGAGAGAGAGAGAGAGAGGAAAGAGAGAGAGAGAGGAAAGAGAGAGGAAAGAGAGAGAGAGATAGAGAGCGAGAGCGATCCAAAGACCTAAATGATGTTCTGACTTTTATCTCTAATAATTTACTGTCACCCTTAAAAGACAAAACCCACTGAATAAGGGATGAAACGTTTTCTTGAAGCAAAATGTCAGATTATTATTGTCAGTTAAAGTAATACTGCAGACAAAAATAAAGAGATTTTTTTTCTCTCCCCTAACTTCCCATTTTATACCACATTTCTACTCACTAGACCCTAGCCTCCTTGTCCCCAACCCCTACACTCTTGTTCCTTACACCGTAGTCCTCTTCACCCTTATGCCCTATGCCCTTGCACCCAAATCCCCATCAACACTCCTAACCCCAGCACTAGTCCTGGCAGTGGAGAAAGGTGAGATAGATACTGAATAGAACAGCTTGAATCCGTCAAACTAGCTCTTACGTCAGACTTAGACATTCATCCATGTTTCTCAAACATCACATTTCGAAGTGTTTAAGGTTAAGTTTAGGAATTAACTCTGAAAATGGTAAGTTTTGCAATAACTCGAAATTGTTCAGGTAAAGGGTTAAGATTTGGTGATAGGCTAAAAACAAAAATCTCAAGAACAGCTTTCTATCGTTGGATTTTAACTTGCATCCGTTGGAATCAGGGGCAGATGTTTATGCCCATCTGCCATCCCTTTCCACAACACCCATCTACTTTCCCTGTCCACAACGCCCGTCTGCCATCCCTGTCCACAACACCCATCTACTTTCCCTGTCCACAACACCCATCTACTTTCCCTGTCCACAACACCCATCTGCCATCCCTGTCCACAACACCCATCTGCCATCCCTGTCCACAACACCCATCTACTTTCCCTGTCCACAACGCCCATCTGCCATCCCTGTCCACAACACCCATCTACTTTCCCTGTCCACAACGCCCATCTGCCATCCCTGTCCACAACACCCATCTACTTTCCCTGTCCACAACACCCATCTACCATCCCTGTCCACAACACCCATCTACTTTCCCTGTCCACAACACCCATCTACTTTCCATGTCCAAAACACCCATCTACTTTCCCTGTCCACAACACCCATCTACTTTCCCTGTCCACAACACCCATCTACTTTCCCTGTCCACAACACCCATCTACTTTCCCTGTCCACTACGCCCATCTGCCATCCCTGTCCACAACGCCCATCTACCATCCCTGTCCACAACACCCGTCTGCCATCCCTGTCCACAACACCCATCTACTTTCCCTGTCCACAACACCCATCTACTTTCCCTGTCCACAACACCCATCTACTTTCCCTGTCCAAAACACCCATCTACCATCCCTGTCCACTACGCCCATCTGCCATCCCTGTCCACAACGCCCATCTACCATCCCTGTCCACAACACCCGTCTGCCATCCCTGTCCACAACACCCATCTACTTTCCCTGTCCACAACACCCATCTACTTTCCCTGTCCACAACACCCATCTACTTTCCCTGTCCACAACACCCATCTACTTTCCCTGTCCACAACGCCCATCTACCATCCCTGTCCACAACACCCATCTACTTTCCCTGTCCACAACACCCATCTACTTTCCCTGTCCACAACGCCCATCTACCATCCCTGTCCACAACACCCATCTACTTTCCCTGTCCACAACACCCATCTACTTTCCCTGTCCACAACACCCATCTACCATCCCTGTCCACAACGCCCGTCTGCCATCCCTGTCCACAACACCCATCTACTTTCCCTGTCCACAACACCCATCTACTTTCCCTGTCCACAACACCCATCTACTTTCCCTGTCCACAACACCCATCTACTTTCCCTGTCCACAACACCCATCTACTTTCCCTGTCCACAACGCCCATCTACTTTCCCTGTCCACAACGCCCGTCTGCCATCCCTGTCCACAACACCCATCTACTTTCCCTGTCCACAACACCCATCTACTTTCCCTGTCCACAACACCCATCTACTTTCCCTGTCCACAACACCCATCTACTTTCCCTGTCCACAACACCCATCTACCATCCCTGTCCACAACACCCATCTACCATCCCTGTCCACAACGCCCGTCTGCCATCCCTGTCCACAACACCCATCTACCTTCCCTGTCCACAACGCCCATCTACTTTCCCTGTCCACAACACCCATCTACTTTCCCTGTCCACAACGCCCATCTACATTCCCTGTCCACAACACCCATCTACTTTCCCTGTCCACAACACCCATCTACTTTCCCTGTCCACAACACCCATCTACTTTCCCTGTCCACAACACCCATCTACTTTCCCTGTCCACAACACCCATCTGCCATCCCTGTCCACAACGCCCATCTGCCATCCCTGTCCACAACGCCCACCTGCCATCCCTGTCGACAACACCCATCTGCCATCCCTGTCCACAACACCCATCTACCATCCCTGTCCACAACACCCATCTACCATCCCTGTCCACAACGCCCATCTACTTTCCCTGTCCACAACACCCATCTACCATCCCTGTCCACAACACCCATCTACTTTCCCTGTCCACAATGCCCGTCTGCCATCCCTGTCCACAACACCCATCTGCCATCCCTGTCCACAACACCCATCTACTTTCCCTGTCCACAACACCCATCTGCCATCCCTGTCCACAACACCCATCTACTTTCCCTGTCCACAACACCCATCTACTTTCCCTGTCCACAACACCCGTCTGCCATCCCTGTCCACAACGCCCGTCTGCCATCCCTGTCCACAACGCCCGTCTGCCATCCCTGTCCACAACACCCATCTACTTTCCCTGTCCACAACACCCATCTACTTTCCCTGTCCACAACACCCATCTACTTTCCCTGTCCACAACACCCATCTACCATCCCTGTCCACAACACCCATCTACTTTCCCTGTCCACAACACCCATCTACTTTCCCTGTCCACAACACCCATCTACTTTCCCTGTCCACAACACCCATCTACTTTCCCTGTCCACAACACCCATCTGCCATCCCTGTCCACAACGCCCATCTGCCATCCCTGTCCACAACGCCCATCTGCCATCCCTGTCCACAACACCCATCTACCATCCCTGTCCACAACACCCATCTACCATCCCTGTCCACAACGCCCATCTACTTTCCCTGTCCACAACACCCATCTACCATCCCTGTCCACAACACCCATCTACTTTCCCTGTCCACAACGCCCGTCTGCCATCCCTGTCCACAACACCCATCTGCCATCCCTGTCCACAACACCCATCTACTTTCCCTGTCCACAACACCCATCTGCCATCCCTGTCCACAACACCCATCTACTTTCCCTGTCCACAACACCCATCTACTTTCCCTGTCCACAACACCCGTCTGCCATCCCTGTCCACAACGCCTGTCTGCCATCCCTGTCCACAACGCCCGTCTGCCATCCCTGTCCACAACACCCATCTACCATCCCTGTCCACAACACCCATCTACTTTCCCTGTCCACAACACCCATCTACTTTCCCTGTCCACAACACCCATCTACTCTCCCTGTCCACAACACCCATCTACTTTCCCTGTCCACAACACCCATCTACTTTCCCTGTCCACAACACCCATCTACCATCCCTGTCCACAACGCCCATCTGCCATCCCTGTCCACAACACCCATCTACCATCCCTGTCCACAACACCCATCTACTTTCCCTGTCCACAACACCCATCTACTTTCCCTGTCCACAACACCCGTCTGCCATCCCTGTCCACAACACCCATCTACTTTCCCTGTCCACAACACCCATCTACTTTCCCTGTCCACAACACCCATCTGCCATCCCTGTCCACAACGCCCGTCTGCCATCCCTGTCCACAACACCCATCTACTTTCCCTGTCCACAACACCCATCTACTTTCCCTGTCCACAACGCCCGTCTGCCATCCCTGTCCACAACGCCCGTCTGCCATCCCTGTCCACAACACCCATCTACTTCCCTGTCCACAACACCCATCTACTTTCCCTGTCCACAACACCCATCTACCATCCCTGTCCACAACACCCATCTGCCATCCCTGTCCACAACACCCATCTACTTTCCCTGTCCACAACACCCATCTACTTTCCCTGTCCACAACACCCATCTGCCATCCCTGTCCACAACGCCCGTCTGCCATCCCTGTCCACAACACCCATCTACTTTCCCTGTCCACAACACCCATCTACTTTCCCTGTTCACAACGCCCGTCTGCCATCCCTGTCCACAACACCCATCTACTTTCCCTGTCCACAACACCCGTCTGCCATCCCTGTCCACAACGCCCGTCTGCCATCCCTGTCCACAACGCCCGTCTGCCATCCCTGTCCACAACGCCCGTCTGCCATCCCTGTCCACAACGCCCATCTACTTTCCCTGTCCACAACGCCCGTCTGCCATCCCTGTCCACAACACCCATCTACTTTCCCTGTCCACAACACCCATCTACTTTCCCTGTCCACAACACCCGTCTGCCATCCCTGTCCACAACGCCCGTCTGCCATCCCTGTCCACAACACCCATCTGCCATCCCTGTCCACAACGCCCGTCTGCCATCCCTGTCCACAACACCCATCTACTTTCCCTGTCCACAACACCCATCTACTTTCCCTGTCCACAACACCCATCTACTTTCCCTGTCCACAACACCCCATCTGCCATCCCTGTCCCCACGCAACGCCCGTCTGCCATCCCTGTCCACAACACCCATCTACTTTCCCTGTCCAACACATCTACTTTCCCTGTCCACAACGCCCGTCTGCCATCCCTGTCCACAACGCCCGTCTGCCATCCCTGTCCACAACGCCCTCTGCCATCCCTGTCCACAACCCAATACTTCCCTGTCCACAACACCCATCTACTTTGCAACTGTCCACAACACCCATCTACCATCCCTGTCCACAACACCCATCTGCCATCCCTGTCCACAACACCCATCTACTTTCCCTGTCCAAACACCCATCTACTTTCCCTGTCCACAACACCCGTCTGCCATCCCTGTCCACTACGCCCGTCTGCCATCCCTGTCCACAACACCCATCTACTTTTCCCTGTCCACAACACCCATTACTTTCCCTGTTCACAACGCCGTCTGCCATCCCTGTCCACAACACCCATCTACTTTCCCTGTCCACAACACCACCGTCTGCCATCCCTCCACAACGCCCGTCTGCATCCCTGTCCACAACGCCCGTCTGCCATCCCTGTCCCAAGCGCCATTCTGCCATCCCTGTCCACAACACCCATCTACTTTCCCTGTCCACAAACACCCATCTACTTTCCCTGTCCACAACAAACACCCATCTACCATCCCTGTCCACAACACCCATCCTGCCTCCCTGTCCACAACACCCATCTACTTTCCCCTGTCCACAACACCCATCTACTTTCCCCTGTTA
>NC_052341.1:557693-610983 GCF_016432855.1 Salvelinus namaycush | reverse complement strand
GGGGGATGTGGGGTGTGGATGGGGGGATGTGGGTTGTGTGGCGGTGGGGGTGGGTGTTGTGGTGTGTGTGGCGCGGGGGGATTGGGTGTTTGGCGTTGGGGTGATTGTGGGTGGGGGGGATGGGGTGTGTGGCGTGGGGGGATGTGGGTGGTGTGCGTGGGGGGGGGGTGTGGGTGTGTGGCGTGGGGGATGTGGTGTGTGGCGGTGGGGTGGGTGTGGGTGTGTGGCGTGGGGGATGTGGTGGGTGTGTGGTGTGGGGGATGTGGGTGTGTTGTGTGGGGTGGGGTGTAGTTGGCGTGGGGGGGTGTGGGTGTGTGGCGTGGGGGGATGTGGGTGTGTGGCGTGGGGGGGTGTAGGTGGCGTGGGGGGTGTGGGTGTGTGGCGTGGGGGGATGTGGGTGTGTGGCGTGGGGGGGAGTGGGTGTGTGGCGGGGGGGGATGGGGTGTGTGACGTGGGGGGGATGTGGGTGTGTGGCGTGGGTGGGTGTGGGTGTGGGTGTGTGGCGTGGGGGGATGTGGGTGTGTGGCATGGGGGGATGTGGGTGTGTGGCGTGGGTGGGTGTGGGTGTGTGGCGCGGGGGGGATGTGGTGTGTGGCGTGGGGTGATGTGGGTGTGTTGCGTGGGGGGGATGTGGGTGTATGGCGTGGGGGGGATGTGGGTGTTGCGTGGGGGGGATGGGGTGTGTGGCGTGGGGGGATGTGGGTGTGTGGCGTGGGGGGGGGTGGGTGTGTGGCGTGGGGGATGTGGATTTGTGGCGTGGGGGGATGTGGGTGTGTGGCGTGGGTGGGTGTGGGTGTGGGTGTGTGGCGTGGGGGGGTGTGGGTGTGGTGTGGGGGGGATGTGGGTGTGTTGTGTGGGGGGGGGGGGGTGTGGGCGTGGGGGGATGTTGGGGTGTGGCGTGGCGTGGGGGGGATGTGGGTGTGCGGCGTGGGGGGGGATGTGGGTGGGTGTGGTGGCGTGGGGGGATGTGGGTGTGTGGCGTGGGGGGGTGGGGGGTGTGTGGTGTGGCTTGGGGAGGATGGGGTGTGTGGCATGGGGGGATGTTGGTGTGTGGCGTGGGGGGGGTGTGGGTGGTGAAGTGGGGGGTGGGTGGTTGTGTGGTGTGGCGGGGGCGTGGGGGGATGTGGGTGTGTGTGGCGTGGCGTGGGGGGATGTGGGGTGTGGCGGGGGGTATATGGGTGGTGGGGGGGGGGATTGTGGTTGTGTGGCGTGGGGGGGGGTGGCGTGGGGAGGTGTGGGTGTGTGGCGTGGGGTGGGCTGGATGTGGTGGTGTGGTACCTACCTGTCTATTTTCCTCTCTCTCTCACTCTATCTCTCTCTCTCTCTCTCTCTCCCTCTCCCTTTCTCCCTCTCTCCCTCTCTCCCTTTCCCGCTCCCTCTCCGTCTCATTCCCCCTCTCCCCTCTCCTCACTTCTCCTACTCTATTTCACAGAGGTAGAACTAAAAGCCTCATCCCCTATAGAACCAGTACCAATACCCGGAACATACAAATCTGAATTCTTGCAAATCAATGCAGTGCCACATTCAGTAGCGAGTAGGTGGATTAATGTGCATGTTTATCCTGGGCGGGCAGACGCATATTCAGGGCCGGAATGAGCTTCCTGTTTAAACCAGGAAAACCAGAGGAGACTCAGAGGAGACACTATTTTTTTTTTTTTTTATCTCACCTTTATTTAACCAGGTAGGCTAGTTGAGAACAAGTTATCATTTACAACTGCGACCTGACCAAGATAAAGCAAAGCAGTGCGACACAAACAACAACACAGAGTTACTCATGGAATAAACAAACATACAGTCAATAACACAATATGAAAAAAATTTATATATACAGTGTGTGCTAATGACGTAAGGTAAGGGAGGTAAGGCAATAAATAGGCCATAGTGGCGAAAAAATTACAATTTAGCAATTAAACACTGGAGTGATAGACGTGCAGAAGAGGAATGTGAAATCCAAGAATGTTTTGTCTGCTACAGTTGAAGTCGGAAGTTTACATACACTTAGGTTGGAGTCATTCAAACTTGTTTTTCAACCCCTCAACAAATTTCTTGTTAACAGACTATAGTTTTGGCAAGTCGGTTAGGACATCTACTTTGTGCATGACACCAGTAATTTTTCCAACAATTGTTTACAGACAGATTATTTCACTTATAACTCACTGTATAACAATTTCAGTGGGTCAGAAGTTTGCATACACTAAGTTGACTGTGCCTTTAAACTGCTTGGAAAATTCCAGAAAATTATGTAATGGCTTTAGAAGCTTCTGATAGGCTAATTGACATAATTTGAGTCAATTGGAGGTGTACCTGTGTATGTATTTCAAGGCCTACCTTCAAACTCAGTGCCTCTTTGCTTGACATCATGGGAAAATCAGAAGAAATCAGCAAAGACCTCAGAAAAAAACTTTGGAGACCTCCACAAGTCTGGTCCATCCTTAGGAGCAATTTCCAAACGCCTGAAGGTACCAAGTTCATCTGTACAAACGATAGTTTGCAAGTATAAACACCATGGGACCACGCAGCCGTCATACCGCTCAGGAAGCAGACGTACTTTGGTGCGAAAAGTGCGAAATCAATCCAAGAACAATGGCAAAGGACCTTGTGAAGATGCTGGAGGAAACAGGTACAAAAGCATCTATATCCACAGTAAAACAAGTCATATATCGACATAACCTGAAGACCGCTCAGCAAGGAAGAAGCCACTGCTCCAAAACCACCATAAAAAAGCCATACTACGGTTTGTAACTGCACATGGGGACGAAGATCGTACTTTTTAGAGAAATGTCCTCTGGTCTGATAAAACAAGAATAGAACTGTTTGATCATTATGACCATCGTTATGTTTGGAGGAAAAAGGGGGAGGATTGCAAGCCAAAGAACACCATCCCAACCGTGAAGCACGGGTGTGGCAGCATCATGTTGTGGGAGTGCTTTGCTGCAGGAGGGACTGGTAGATTTATTGAAGCAACATCTCAAGACATCAGTCAGGAAGTTAAAGCTTGGTCCAAATGGGTCTTCCAAATGGACAATGACCCCAAGCAAACTTCCAAAGTTGTGGCAAAATGACTTAAGGACAACAAATTCAAGGTATTGGAGTGGCCATCACAAAGCCCTGACCTCAATCCGATAGTAAATTTGTAGGCAGACCTGAAAAAGCGTGTGCGAGCAAGGAGGACTACAAACCTGACTCAATTACACCAGCTCTGTCAGGAGGAATGGGCCAAAATTCACCCAATTTATCGTGGGAAGCTTGTGGAATGCTATCCGAAACGTTTGACCCCAGTTAAACAATTTAAAGGCACTGCTACCAAATGCTAATTGAGTGTATGTAAACTTCTGACCCACTGGGAATGTGATGAAAGCAATAAAAGCTGAAGTAAATCATTCTCTCTACTATTATTTTGACATTTCACTTTCTTAAAATAAAGTGATGATCCTAACTGACCTAAAACAGGGATATTTTTAAAGGGATTAAATGTCAAGAAATGTGAAAAACTGAGTTTAAATGTATTTGGCTAAGGTGTATGTAAACTTCCGATTCCAACTGTGTATATTCTGCGTCCCAAATGGCACCCTATTCCCATAAGGAAAAAGAAGTGCACTAAATAGTGCACCACACGCTCTTGCTTTATACCACACACTTCTGCTTTATACAACACTCTCCTGCTTTAAACCACACACTTCTGTTTTATACCACACGCTCCTGCTTTAAACCACACACTTCTGCTTTATACCACACGCTCCTGCTTTATACCACACACTTCTGCTTTATACCACACACTCCTGCTTTATACCACACACTCCTGCTTTATACCACACACTTCTGCTTTATACAACACTCTCCTGCTTTAAACCACACACTTCTGTTTTATACCACACGCTCCTGCTTTAAACCACACACTTCTGCTTTATACCACACACTCCTGCTTTATACCACACGCTCCTTGCTTTATACACACGTCCGTTATACACAGCTCCTGCTTTATACCACACTCCTGCTTTATACCACACACTCCTGCTTATACCACACTTCTGCTTTATACCACACTTCTGCTTATACCACACCTCCTGCTTTATACCACACACTCATGCTTTTATACCACACTCTCCTGCTTTATACCACACGCATCCTGCTTTATACCTCACGCTCCTGCTTTTTACCACACGCTCCTGCTTTATACCACACGCTCCTGCTTTATACACACACTCCTGCTTTATACCATACGCTCCTGTTTATACCACACGCTCTGCTTTATCCACACGCTCCTGCTTTATACACACACTCCTGCTTTATACCACACATCTATTTGTACCAACACTCCTGCTTTATACCACACGCTCCGCTTATACCATACGCTCCAGCTTTGTACCACACGCTCCTGCTTTATACCACAACTTTAATACACACGCTCCAGCTTTGTACCACACGCTCCTGCTTTATACCACACACTTTATACCACACGCTCCTGCTTTATACCACACACTTTATACCACACGCTCTTGCTTTATACCACACGCTCCTGCTTTATACCACACACTTTATACCACACGCTCTTGCTTTATACCACACACTTTATACCACACGCTCCTGTTTTATACCACACGCTCCTGCTTTATACCACACCACTTTATAGCACACGCTCCTGCTTTATACCACACACTTTATACCACACGCTCTGCCTTTATACCACACACTTTATACCACACGCTCTTGCTTTATACTACACGCTCCTGCTTTATACCACACACTTTATACCACACGCTCCTGCTTTATACCACACACTTTATACCACACGCTCCTGCTTTGTACCACACGCTCCTGCTTTATACCACACACTTTATACCACACGCTCCTGCTTTATACCACACACTTTATACCACACGCTCTTATTTTATACTACACGCTCCTGCTTTATACCACACACTTTATACCACACGCTCCTGCTTTTACCACACACTTTTATACCACACGCTCTTGCTTTATACCACACGCTCCTGTTTATACACCCAACACTCCTGCTTTATACCACACGCTCCTGCTTTATACCACACGCTCCTGCTTTATACCACACGCTCCTGCTTTGTACACACGCTCCTGCTTTATACCACAGCTCCTGCTTTATACCACACCACTTTATACCACACGCTCCTGCTTTACCATACGCTCCTGCTTTATACCACACGCTCCTGCTTTATACCACACGCTCCTGCTTTATACCACACGCTCCCTTTATACACACACTTTATACCACACGCTCCTGTTTTATACACACACTCCTGCTTTATACCACACGCTCTGCTTTATACCACACACTCCTGCTTTATACCACACACTCCTGCTTTATACCACACGCTCCTGTTTTATACACACGCTCCTGCCTTATACCACACGCTCCTGCTTTATACCACACGCTCCTGCTTTATACCACACGCTCCTGCTTTATACCACACGCTCCGCTTTTAACACACACTTTATACCACACGCTCCTGTTTTATACCACACACTCCTCTTTATACCACACACGCTCCTGCTTTACCACACACACCCTGCTTATACCACACACTCGCTGCTTTATACCACACACTCCTGCTTATAACCACCACGCTCCTGCTTTTATACCACACACTCCTGCTTATACCACACCGCTCCTGCTTTATACCACACGCTCCTGCTTTATACCACACACTTTACCACCGCTCCTGTTTTATACCACACACTCCTGCTTTATACCACACGCTTCCTGCTTATACCACACCTTTATACCACACGCTCCTGTTTTATACCACACACTACTGCTTTATACCACACGCTCCTGCTTTATCCACACGCCTCCTGCTTTATACCACACGCTCCTGCTTTATACCACACGCTCCTGCTTTATACCACACACTCCTGCTTTATACCACACACTCCTACTTTGTACCACACACTCCTGCTTTATACCACACGCTCCTGCTTTATACCATACGCTCCAGCTTTGTACCACACGCTCCTGCTTTATACCACACACTTTATACCACACGCTCCAGCTTTGTACCACACGCTCCTGCTTTATACCACACACTTTATACCACACGCTCCTGCTTTATACCAGACCACTTTATACCACACGCTCTTGCTTTTATACCACACGCTCCTGCTTTATACCACACACTTTATACCACACGCTTTCGCTTTATACCACACCCCTTATACCACACGCTCCTGTTTATACACACACGCTCCTGCTTTTATCCACACACTTTATAGCACACGCTCCTGCTTTATACCACACACTTTATACCACACGCTCCTGCTTTATACCACACACTTTATACCACACGCTCTTGCTTTATACTACACGCTCCTGCTTTATACCACACACTTTATACCACACGCTCCTGCTTTAACACACACTTTATACCACACGCTCCTGCTTTTGTACCACACGCTCCTGCTTTTATACCACACACTTTATACCACACGCTTCCTGCTTTATACCACACACTTTATACCACACCTCGCTCTTATTTTATACTACACGCTCCTGCTTTATACACACACTTATACCACACGCTCCTGCTTTATACCACACACTTTAACCACACGCTCTTGCTTATTACCACACGCTCCTGTTTTATAACACACACTCCCTGTTTATACCACACGCTCCTGCTTTATACCACACGCTCCTGCTTTATACCACAACGCTCCTGCTTTGTACCACACGCTTGCTTTATACCACACGCTCCTGCTTTATACCACCTTACACCTGTTATACCACACGCTCCTGCTTTGTTACCATACGCTCCTGCTTTATACCACAACGCTCCTGCTTTATACCACCACGCTCCTGCTTTATACCACACGCTCCTGCTTTATACCACACGCTCCTGCTTTATACCACACACTTTATACCACACACTCCTGTTTTATACCACACATCCTGCTTTATACCACACGCCCTGCTTTATACCACACACTCCTGCTTTATACCACACCACTCCTGCTTTTACCACACGCTCCTTTTTATACCACACGCTCCTGCTTTATACCACACGCTCTCCTGCTTTATACCACACGCTCCTGCTTTATACACACGCTCCGCTTTATACCACACTTTATCACACGCTCCTGTTTTATACCACACACTCCTGCTTTATACACACGCCTCACTGCTTTATACCACACACTCCTGCTTTATACCACACACTCCTGCTTTATACACCAACGCTCCTGCTTTATACCACACGCTCCTGCTTTATACCACACGCTCCTGCTTATACCACACGCTCCTGCTTTTTACCACACACTTTATACCACACGCTCCTGTTTTATACCACACATCCTGACTTTATACCACACGCTCCTGCTTTATACCACACACCTTTATACCACACGTCCTGTTTTACACACACTCCTGCTTTATACCCCACGCTCCTGCTTTATACCACACACTCTGCTTTATACCACACGCTCCTGCTTTATACCACACGCTCCTGCTTTATACCACACACTTTATACCACACGCTCCTGTTTTATACCACACACTCCTGCTTTATACCACACGCTCCTGCTTTATACCACACGCTCCTGCTTTATACCACACGCTCCTGCTTTATACCACACACTTTATACCACACGCTCCTGTTTTATACCACACACTCCTGCTTTATACCACACGCTCCTGCTTTATACCACACGCTCCTGCTTATACCACACACTTTATACCACCACGCTCCTGCTTATACCACACGTCCTGCTTTAACAACACTCCGCTTTATACCCACTACGCTCGCTTTATACCACACACTTTATACCACACGCTCTGTTTTATGCAACACACTCCTGCTTTATACCACACGCTCCTGCTTATACCACACACTCTGCTTTATACCACACACTCCTGCTTTATACCACACGCTCCTGCTTTTATACCACACGCTCCTGCTTATACACATACGCTCCTGTTTTATACACACACTCCTGCTTTATACCACACGCTCTGCTTTATACCACACGCTCCTGCTTTATACACACGCTCCTGCTTTATACCACACGCTCCTGCTTTATACCACACCCTTTTATACCACACGCTCTGTTTTATACACACACTCCTGCTTTATACCACACGCTCGCTTATACACACAGCTCTCTTTATAACCAACAGCTCCTGCTTTATACCACACGCTCCTGCTTTATACCATACGCTCCATGCTTTATACCACCCACGCTCCTGCTTTATACCACACACTTTATACCACACGCTCCTGCTTTGTACCATACGCTCCTGCTTTATACCACACACTCCTGCTTTATACCATACGCTCCTTTTTATACCACACACTCCTGCTTTATACCACCGCTCCTCTTTATACACACGCTCTGCTTTATACCACACGCTCTGCTTTATACCACACACTTTATACCACACCGCTCCTGCTTTATACACCGCTCCTGCTTTATACCCACACACTTTATACCATACGCTCATGCTTTATACCACACGCTCCACTTCTGCTTTATACCACACGCTCCTGCTTTATATCCACTACGCTCCTGCTTTATACCACACGCTCCTGCTTATACCACACGCTCCTGCTTTATACCACACACTCCCTTGCTTTATACCACACGCTCCTGCTTTATACCACACGTCCTGCTTATACCACACACGCTCCTGCTTTATACCACACACTCTGCTTATACCACACGCTCTGTATCCGCTTTATACCCACACGCTCCTGCTTTATACCACACGCTCCTGCTTATACCACACGCTCCTGCTTTATACCACCTGCTTTATACCACACCCTCTGCTTTATACACACGCTCTGCTTTATACCAAACGTCCTGCTTTATACCACACGCTCATGCTTTATACCACACGCTCCTGTTTATACCACACTTCTGCTTTATACCACACACTCCTGCTTTATACCACACTTCTGCTTTTAAACCACACGCCCGCTTATACCACACTTCTGCTTTATACCACACACTCCTGCTTTATACCACACACTCCTTTTTTTTTTTTTCTCCTGCTTTATACCACACGCTCTTGCTTTATACCACACTCTGCTTTAAACCACACCTGCTCCTGCTTTATACCACACACTCTGCTTTATACCACACACTCCTGCTTTATACCACACGCTCCTGCTTTATACCACACGCTCCTGCTTTATACCACACGCTCCTGCTTTATACCACACTTCTGCTTTATACCACACACTCCTGCTTTATACCACACTTCTGCTTTAAACCACACGCTCCTGCTTTATACCACACTTCTACTTTATACCACACACTCCTGCTTTATACCACACGCTCCTGCTTTATACCACACGCTCCTGCTTTATACCACACTTCTGCTTCATACCACACACTCCTGCTTTATACCACACACTTCTGCTTTATACCACACACTCCTGCTTTATACCACACGCTCCTGCTTTATACCACACGCTCCTGCTTTATACCACACTTCTGCTTTATACCACACACTCCTGCTTTATACCACACACTCCTGCTTTATACCACACTTCTGCTTTATACCACACTTCTGCTTTATACCACACACTCCTGCTTTAAACCACACACTCCTGCTTTATACCACACGCTCTTGCTTTATACCACACTTCTGCTTTAAACCACACACTCCTGCTTTATACCACACGCTCTTGCTTTATACCACACACTCCTGCTTTATACCACACGCTCTTGCTTTATACCACACGCTCCTGCTTTATACCACACACTCCTGCTTTATACCACACGCTCCTGCTTTATACCACACACTCCTGCTTTGTACCACACGCTCCTGCTTTATACCACACACTCCTGCTTTATACCATACGCTCCTTCTTTATACCACACACTCCTGCTTTATACCACACGCTCCTGCTTTATACCACACGCTCCTGCTTTATACCACACGCTCCTGCTTTATACCACACACTCCTGCTTTATACCACACGCTCCTGCTTTATACCACACGCTCCTGCTTTATACCACACGCTCCTGCTTTATACCACACGCTCCTGCTTTATACCACACGCTCCTGCTTTATACCATACGCTCCTGCTTTATACCACACGCTCCTGCTTTATACCACACGCTCCTGCTTTATACCACACGCTCCTGCTTTATACCACACGCTCCTGCTTTATACCACACGCTCCTGCTTTATACCACACACTCCTGCTTTATACCACGCTCCTGCTTTATACCACACACTCCTGCTTTATACCACACACTCCTGCTTTATACCACACGCTCCTGCTTTGTACCATACGCTCCTGCTTTATACCACACACTCCTGCTTTATACCACACGCTCCTGCTTTATACCACACACTCCTGCTTTATACCACACACTCCTGCTTTATACCATACGCTCCTGCTTTATACCACACACTCCTGCTTTATACCACACGCTCCTGCTTTATACCACACACTCCTGCTTTATACCATACGCTCCTGTTTTATACCACACACTCCTGCTTTATACCACACGCTCCTGCTTTATACCACACGCTCCTGCTTTATACCACACACTCCTGCTTTCTACCACACACTCCTGCTTTATACCACACGCTCCTGCTTTATACCACACTTCTGCTTTATACCACACACTCCTGCTTTATACCACACACTCCTGCTTTATACCACACTTCTGCTTTATACCACACTTCTGCTTTATACCACACACTCCTGCTTTAAACCACACACTCCTGCTTTATACCACACGCTCTTGCTTTATACCACACTTCTGCTTTAAACCACACACTCCTGCTTTATACCACACGCTCTTGCTTTATACCACACACTCCTGCTTTATACCACACGCTCTTGCTTTATACCACACGCTCCTGCTTTATACCACACACTCCTGCTTTATACCACACGCTCCTGCTTTATACCACACACTCCTGCTTTGTACCACACGCTCCTGCTTTATACCACACACTCCTGCTTTATACCATACGCTCCTTCTTTATACCACACACTCCTGCTTTATACCACACGCTCCTGCTTTATACCACACGCTCCTGCTTTATACCACACGCTCCTGCTTTATACCACACACTCCTGCTTTATACCATACGCTCCTGCTTTATACCACACACTCCTGCTTTATACCACACGCTCCTGCTTTATACCACACGCTCCTGCTTTATACCACACACTCCTGCTTTATACCATACGCTCCTGCTTTATACCACACGCTCCTGCTTTATACCACACGCTCCTGCTTTATACCACACGCTCCTGCTTTATACCACACGCTCCTGCTTTATACCACACGCTCCTGCTTTATACCACACACTCCTGCTTTATACCACGCTCCTGCTTTATACCACACACTCCTGCTTTATACCACACACTCCTGCTTTATACCACACACTCCTGCTTTATACCACACGCTCCTGCTTTGTACCATACGCTCCTGCTTTATACCACACACTCCTGCTTTATACCACACGCTCCTGCTTTATACCACACACTCCTGCTTTATACCATACGCTCCTGCTTTATACCACACACTCCTGCTTTATACCACACGCTCCTGCTTTATACCACACACTCCTGCTTTATACCATACGCTCCTGTTTTATACCACACACTCCTGCTTTATACCACACGCTCCTGCTTTATACCACACACTCCTGCTTTCTACCACACACTCCTGCTTTATACCACACGCTCCTGCTTTATACCACACGCTCCTGCTTTATACCACACACTCCTGCTTTATACCACACGCTCCTGCTTTATACCACACACTCCTGCTACACACGCTCCTGCTTTATACCACACGCTCCTGCTTTATACCACACGCTCCTGCTTTATACCACACACTCCTGCTTTATACCACACACTCCTGCTTTATACCACACACTCCTGCTTTATACCACACACTCCTGCTTTATACCACACGCTCCTGCTTTGTACCATACGCTTTTTACCACACACTTTATACCAGACACTTCATACCACACGCTCCTCAGCACTTGAAAGTGTGTCAGCCAATAGTGTGAAAACAATATTTAAATTTGCTTGCTGCTCTGACTCAAAATATGAAGATGAGTTAGGTCACTATAGACAGAATCATTCGGTAACATCTAGACATTGGTGGAAAAGGACACAGTCCTAAATAATGGGCTTAATTTATACACAAAACATATTCTCACTTAACTTTTGCCACTATGTTTAGACAGGAACAAAGAGGATTAAGTAAGTATATTCTGTGTAATAAAGAAAAGTTAATATCACGTGGTGTCAGGTGAGCCAATCAGAAACAACTGACCCTTTACAGGGAGCACCTGGAAATATTGACAGGATTCAATTAACGGGTGGAGAGGGAGGGGAGGAAGGAGGGGGGCATGGGGGAAACAGGGGGGGATATAGGGGAGGCATGGGGGATGAGGCCACTCACTGCCATAGAAGAAGAGAGACAGACAAACAGAGACAGGTGTCAGAGTTAGGACAGGTGAACTGCTAACGGTATAAGCAGGTATTGGAGATGGGGGGAAGGGGGGGCCAACGAGGGTGTTAACAGTCAATCATTCACATAACTAAAGGTAGTATTCAGACACAGAACTAACGGTAACCATGTTTCTAGGTAGCACCAGATAACGTTGTTAATGGTATGACATTGATAAAAAATATATTTACATTAAGTGTTTATGCGTGTGTGTGTGTGTGTGTGTGGAAGTAGATATGTGGTTGTGAATATGTGTGTGTGCCTCATAAGATTACTTAAGAGTACTTTCCTGTGGGCTACATGTGTTCCCAGCTAATCATCCATGTTCATGGAACCTCATTCATTCATACACTCTTAGAAAAAAAGGGTTATTCAGCTGTCACTATAGGAGAACCCTTTGAGGAACCCTTTTTGTTTCAAGTTAGAACCCTTTTGGTTCCAGATAGAACCTTATTTGGTTCTCAAACGAGTTCTGTCTGGAACCGAAAAATAATTCTACCTGGAATCAAAAGGGTTAAAAATGTTTTGTCACAGCCATGGTATATGATCTGATAGAGCACGGCTTTCAGCCAATCAGCATTCAGGGCTCAAACCACCCAGATACTAATTGGAAACAGAGAGAAAAGGAGGATCAGAGTAACCCAGTGTGATTTCAATACATCAAACATTTGAATACCAACGGATTACTTCTGGCTGTGACCAAACAGAACAATTGTCGTTCTAAATGGAATTCCTCTCATTCTAGAAACCCTTTACTTCCTTCCTGAGGCTCAGACTCAAACATGGAGACCTTACTAGACGCCGCTTTCCCATCCCCCGGGACCGTGAAAGGAATCTAATTGACCAGAATCAATATTAACACCCAATTCCCTTTCTCTCCCTCTCTCCTTCTGTCCTCCATCCTCCACCCATCTCACTGGTCGCGCTTACATTTTCCCTCTGTATTTTCCTGTTCTTCTTCCATTCAGCATTTAAACACGGGAGAAAGTCATTTCTCCACCCCAGTGATCCCGGAACCGAACAGGAGGTAGAGGAGGTAGAGAAAGAGGGGGAGGAGGAGGAGGGTGAGTGGGACACCAAGGTATTGGGGGAGAGAAGGAATGGGAGATAAAAGGGTTGAGTGGAAAGAGGATGAGAAAGCAGAATAGAAAGAGAGGGAAAGGAAGAGAGAGTGAGAAACAAATGGAGGAGAGAGATGAGGGAGGGAGAACAAGAGAGATTGAGCGTGAGAGAATGAAAAACAAAGTGAACAAAAAAGGTCTGTATTGTATTGTTCTGGCTGGATGTATATGCAGACAGTCCAAAATGCGAAAACAAACGTAGGGTGCTGAGTCACCAAACTGATAGCGTTTTCAGAGCTCCTCTCTAGACAGCAAACACACATAATAACTCAGCTAGCTGGACTAGCGGCTGGCCTCTGTCTGTGTCCCAAATGGCATTGTATTTACTATTTAGTGCACCCGTAGGGTCCATATGGCTCTGGTCAAATGTAGTGCACTATATAGGGAAAATGGTGCCATTTTGGATGCAATGTCTGTGTTTTTAATGGTCTCTGTCTATATGTGTTTTTGCTGGTCTCTGTCTATATGTGTTTTTGCTGGTCTCTGTCTGTATGTGGTTTTGCTGGTCTCTGTCTATGTGTGTTTTTGCTGGTCTCTGTCTGTATGTGTTTTTGCTGGTCTCTGTCTGTATGTGTTTTTGCTGGTCTCTGTCTGTATGTGTTTTTGCTGGTCTCTGTCTATATGTGTTTTTGCTGGTCTCTGTCTGTATGTGTTTTTGCTGGTCTCTGTCTGTATGTGTTTTTGCTGGTCTCTGTCTGTATGTGTTTTTGCTGGTCTCTGTCTGTATGTGTTTTTGCTGGTCTCTGTCTGTATGTGTTTTTGCTGGTCTCTGTCTGTATGTGTTTTTGCTGGTCTCTGTCTGTATGTGTTTTTGCTGGTCTCTGTCTGTATGTGATTTTGCTGGTCTCTGTCTGTATGTGTTTTTGCTGGTCTCTGTCTGTATGTGTTTTTGCTGGTCTCTGTCTGTATGTGTTTTTGCTGGTCTCTGTCTGTATGTGTTTTTGCTGGTCTCTGTCTGTATGTGTTTTTGCTGGTCTCTGTCTGTATGTGTTTTTGCTGGTCTCTGTCTATATGTGTTTTTGCTGGTCTCTGTCTATGTGTGTTTTTGCTGGTCTCTATCTATATGTGTTTTTGCTGGTCTCTGTCTATGTGTGGTTTTGCTGGTCTCTATCTATATGTGGTTTTGCTGGTCTCTATCTGTATGTGTTTTTGCTGGTCTCTGTCTGTATGTGTTTTTGCTGGTCTCTGTCTATGTGTGTTTTTGCTGGTCTCTGTCTGTATGTGTTTTTGCTGGTCTCTATCTATATGTGTTTTTGCTGGTCTCTGTCTGTATGTGTTTTTGCTGGTCTCTGTCTATATGTGTTTTTGCTGGTCTCTGTCTGTATGTGTTTTTGCTGGTCTCTGTCTATGTGTGTTTTTGCTGGTCTCTGTCTGTATGTGTTTTTGCTGGTCTCTGTCTATGTGTGTTTTTGCTGGTCTCTGTCTATATGTGTTTTTGCTGGTCTCTGTCTGTATGTGTTTTTGCTGGTCTCTGTCTATGTGTGTTTTTGCTGGTCTCTATCTATATGTGTTTTTGCTGGTCTCTGTCTATGTGTGGTTTTGCTGGTCTCTATCTATATGTGGTTTTGCTGGTCTCTATCTATATGTGTTTTTGCTGGTCTCTGTCTGTATGTGTTTTTGCTGGTCTCTGTCTATGTGTGTTTTTGCTGGTCTCTGTCTATGTGTGTTTTTGCTGGTCTCTGTCTGTATGTGTTTTTGCTGGTCTCTATCTATATGTGTTTTTGCTGGTCTCTGTCTGTATGTGTTTTTGCTGGTCTCTATCTATATGTGTTTTTGCTGGTCTCTGTCTGTATGTGTTTTTGCTGGTCTCTGTCTATATGTGTTTTTGCTGGTCTCTGTCTATATGTGTTTTTGCTGGTCTCTGTCTATGTGTGTTTTTGCTGGTCTCTGTCTATATGTGTTTTTGCTGGTCTCTGTCTGTATGTGTTTTTGCTGGTCTCTGTCTGTATGTGTTTTTGCTGGTCTCTGTCTGTATGTGTTTTTGCTGGTCTCTGTCTATATGTGTTTTTGCTGGTCTCTGTCTGTATGTGGTTTTGCTGGTCTCTGTCTGTATGTGTTTTTGCTGGTCTCTGTCTGTATGTGTTTTTGCTGGTCTCTATCTATATGTGTTTTTGCTGGTCTCTATCTATATGTGTTTTTGCTGGTCTCTGTCTGTATGTGTTTTTGCTGGTCTCTGTCTGTATGTGTTTTTGCTGGTCTCTATCTATATGTGTTTTTGCTGGTCTCTGTCTGTATGTGTTTTTGCTGGTCTCTGTCTGTATGTGTTTTTGCTGGTCTCTGTCTGTATGTGTTTTTGCTGGTCTCTGTCTATGTGTGTTTTTGCTGGTCTCTGTCTATGTGTGTTTTTGCTGGTCTCTGTCTATATGTGTTTTTGCTGGTCTCTGTCTGTATGTGGTTTTGCTGGTCTCTGTCTATGTGTGTTTTTGCTGGTCTCTGTCTATATGTGTTTTTGCTGGTCTCTGTCTATAGGTGGTTTTGCTGGTCTCTGTCTATATGTGTTTTTGCTGGTCTCTGTCTATGTGTGTTTTTGCTGGTCTCTGTCTATATGTGTTTTTGCTGGTCTCTGTCTATATGTGTGTTTTTGCTGGTCTCTATCTATATGTGTTTTTGCTGGTCTCTATCTATATGTGTTTTTGCTGGTCTCCGTCTATATGTGTTTATGCTGGTCTCTATCTGGATGTGTTTTTGCTGGTCTCCATCTATATGTGTTTTTGGTGTTCTCCGTCTATATGTGTTTTTGCTGGTCTCTGTCTATATGTGTTTTTGCTGGTCTCTGTCTATATGTGTTTTTGCTGGTCTCTATCTAGATGTGTTTTTGCTGGTGTCTATCTATATGTGATTTTGCTGGTCTCTGTATATATGTGTTTTTGCTGGTCTCTGTCTATATGTGTTTTTGCTGGTCTCTATCTATATGTGTTTTTGCTGGTCTCTGTCTATATGTGTTTTTGCTGGTCTCTGTCTAGATGTGTTTTTGCTGGTCTCTATCTAGATGTGTTTTTGCTGGTCTCTATCTATATGTGTTTTTGCTGGTCTCTGAATATATGTGTTTTTGGTGTTCTCCGCCTATATGTGTTTTTGCTGGTCTCTGTCTATATGTGTTTTTGCTGGTCTCTGTCTGTATGTGTTTTTGCTGGTCTCTGTCTATATGTGTTTTTGCTGGTCTCTGTCTATGTGTGTTTTTGCTGGTCTCTGTCTATGTGTGTTTTTGCTGGTCTCTGTCTATATGTGTTTTTGCTGGTCTCTGTCTGTATGTGTTTTTGCTGGTCTCTGTCTATATGTGTTTTTGCTGGTCTCTGTCTATGTGTGTTTTTGCTGGTCTCTATCTATATGTGTTTTTGCTGGTCTCTGTCTATGTGTGGTTTTGCTGGTCTCTATCTATATGTGGTTTTGCTGGTCTCTATCTATATGTGTTTTTGCTGGTCTCTGTCTGTATGTGTTTTTGCTGGTCTCTGTCTATGTGTGTTTTTGCTGGTCTCTGTCTATGTGTGTTTTTGCTGGTCTCTGTCTGTATGTGTTTTTGCTGGTCTCTATCTATATGTGTTTTTGCTGGTCTCTGTCTGTATGTGTTTTTGCTGGTCTCTATCTATATGTGTTTTTGCTGGTCTCTGTCTGTATGTGTTTTTGCTGGTCTCTGTCTATATGTGTTTTTGCTGGTCTCTGTCTATATGTGTTTTTGCTGGTCTCTGTCTATGTGTGTTTTTGCTGGTCTCTGTCTATATGTGTTTTTGCTGGTCTCTCTCTGTATGTGTTTTTGCTGGTCTCTGTCTATATGTGTTTTTGCTGGTCTCTGTCTGTATGTGTTTTTGCTGGTCTCTGTCTATATGTGTTTTTGCTGGTCTCTGTCTGTATGTGGTTTTGCTGGTCTCTGTCTGTATGTGTTTTTGCTGGTCTCTGTCTGTATGTGTTTTTGCTGGTCTCTATCTATATGTGTTTTTGCTGGTCTCTATCTATATGTGTTTTTGCTGGTCTCTGTCTGTATGTGTTTTTGCTGGTCTCTGTCTGTATGTGTTTTTGCTGGTCTCTATCTATATGTGTTTTTGCTGGTCTCTGTCTGTATGTGTTTTTGCTGGTCTCTGTCTGTATGTGTTTTTGCTGGTCTCTGTCTGTATGTGTTTTTGCTGGTCTCTGTCTATGTGTGTTTTTGCTGGTCTCTGTCTATGTGTGTTTTTGCTGGTCTCTGTCTATATGTGTTTCTGCTGGTCTCTGTCTGTATGTGGTTTTGCTGGTCTCTGTCTATGTGTGTTTTTGCTGGTCTCTGTCTATATGTGTTTTTGCTGGTCTCTGTCTATAGGTGGTTTTGCTGGTCTCTGTCTATATGTGTTTTTGCTGGTCTCTGTCTATGTGTGTTTTTGCTGGTCTCTGTCTATATGTGTTTTTGCTGGTCTCTGTCTATATGTGTGTTTTTGCTGGTCTCTATCTATATGTGTTTTTGCTGGTCTCTATCTATATGTGTTTTTGCTGGTCTCCGTCTATATGTGTTTATGCTGGTCTCTATCTGGATGTGTTTTTGCTGGTCTCCGTCTATATGTGTTTTTGGTGTTCTCCGTCTATATGTGTTTTTGCTGGTCTCTGTCTATGTGTGTTTTTGCTGGTCTCTGTCTATATGTGTTTTTGCTGGTCTCTATCTAGATGTGTTTTTGCTGGTGTCTATCTATATGTGATTTTGCTGGTCTCTGTATATATGTGTTTTTGCTGGTCTCTGTCTATATGTGTTTTTGCTGGTCTCTATCTATATGTGTTTTTGCTGGTCTCTGTCTATATGTGTTTTTGCTGGTCTCTGTCTAGATGTGTTTTTGCTGGTCTCTATCTAGATGTGTTTTTGCTGGTCTCTATCTATATGTGTTTTTGCTGGTCTCTGAATATATGTGTTTTTGGTGTTCTCCGCCTATATGTGTTTTTGCTGGTCTCTGTCTATATGTGTTTTTGCTGGTCTCTGTCTGTATGTGTTTTTGCTGGTCTCTGTCTATATGTGTTTTTGCTGGTCTCTGTCTATGTGTGTTTTTGCTGGTCTCTGTCTATGTGTGTTTTTGCTGGTCTCTGTCTATATGTGTTTTTGCTGGTCTCTGTCTGTATGTGTTTTTGCTGGTCTCTGTCTATATGTGTTTTTGCTGGTCTCTGTCTATGTGTGTTTTTGCTGGTCTCTATCTATATGTGTTTTTGCTGGTCTCTGTCTATGTGTGGTTTTGCTGGTCTCTATCTATATGTGGTTTTGCTGGTCTCTATCTATATGTGTTTTTGCTGGTCTCTGTCTGTATGTGTTTTTGCTGGTCTCTGTCTATGTGTGTTTTTGCTGGTCTCTGTCTATGTGTGTTTTTGCTGGTCTCTGTCTGTATGTGTTTTTGCTGGTCTCTATCTATATGTGTTTTTGCTGGTCTCTGTCTGTATGTGTTTTTGCTGGTCTCTATCTATATGTGTTTTTGCTGGTCTCTGTCTGTATGTGTTTTTGCTGGTCTCTGTCTATATGTGTTTTTGCTGGTCTCTGTCTATATGTGTTTTTGCTGGTCTCTGTCTATGTGTGTTTTTGCTGGTCTCTGTCTATATGTGTTTTTGCTGGTCTCTCTCTGTATGTGTTTTTGCTGGTCTCTGTCTATATGTGTTTTTGCTGGTCTCTGTCTGTATGTGTTTTTGCTGGTCTCTGTCTATATGTGTTTTTGCTGGTCTCTGTCTGTATGTGGTTTTGCTGGTCTCTGTCTGTATGTGTTTTTGCTGGTCTCTGTCTGTATGTGTTTTTGCTGGTCTCTATCTATATGTGTTTTTGCTGGTCTCTATCTATATGTGTTTTTGCTGGTCTCTGTCTGTATGTGTTTTTGCTGGTCTCTGTCTGTATGTGTTTTTGCTGGTCTCTATCTATATGTGTTTTTGCTGGTCTCTGTCTGTATGTGTTTTTGCTGGTCTCTGTCTGTATGTGTTTTTGCTGGTCTCTGTCTGTATGTGTTTTTGCTGGTCTCTGTCTATGTGTGTTTTTGCTGGTCTCTGTCTATGTGTGTTTTTGCTGGTCTCTGTCTATATGTGTTTCTGCTGGTCTCTGTCTGTATGTGGTTTTGCTGGTCTCTGTCTATGTGTGTTTTTGCTGGTCTCTGTCTATATGTGTTTTTGCTGGTCTCTGTCTATAGGTGGTTTTGCTGGTCTCTGTCTATATGTGTTTTTGCTGGTCTCTGTCTATGTGTGTTTTTGCTGGTCTCTGTCTATATGTGTTTTTGCTGGTCTCTGTCTATATGTGTGTTTTTGCTGGTCTCTATCTATATGTGTTTTTGCTGGTCTCTATCTATATGTGTTTTTGCTGGTCTCCGTCTATATGTGTTTATGCTGGTCTCTATCTGGATGTGTTTTTGCTGGTCTCCGTCTATATGTGTTTTTGGTGTTCTCCGTCTATATGTGTTTTTGCTGGTCTCTGTCTATATGTGTTTTTGCTGGTCTCTGTCTATATGTGTTTTTGCTGGTCTCTATCTAGATGTGTTTTTGCTGGTGTCTATCTATATGTGATTTTGCTGGTCTCTGTATATATGTGTTTTTGCTGGTCTCTGTCTATATGTGTTTTTGCTGGTCTCTATCTATATGTGTTTTTGCTGGTCTCTGTCTATATGTGTTTTTGCTGGTCTCTGTCTAGATGTGTTTTTGCTGGTCTCTATCTAGATGTGTTTTTGCTGGTCTCTATCTATATGTGTTTTTGCTGGTCTCTGAATATATGTGTTTTTGCTGGTCTCTGTCTAGATGTGTTTTTGCTGGTCTCTATCTAGATGTGTTTTTGCTGGTCTCTATCTAGATGTGTTTTTGCTGGTCTCTATCTATATGTGTTTTTGCTGGTCTCTGAATATATGTGTTTTTGCTGGTCTCTATCTAGATGTGTTTTTGCTGGTCTCTATCTATATGTGTTTTTGCTGGTCTCTGAATATATGTGTTTTTGCTGGTCTCTGTCTAGATGTGTTTTTGCTGGTCTCTATCTATATGTGTTTTTGCTGGTCTCTGAATATATGTGTTTTTGCTGGTCTCTATCTAGATGTGTTTTTGCTGGTCTCTATCTATATGTGTTTTTGCTGGTCTCTGTCTAGATGTGTTTTTGCTGGTCTCTATCTAGATGTGTTTTTGCTGGTCTCTATCTATATGTGTTTTTGCTGGTCTCTGAATATATGTGTTTTTGGTGTTCTCCGTCTGTGTATGTTTTTGCTGGTCTGTGTGTGTTTTTGCTGGTCTGTGTGTGTTTTTGCTGGTCTGTGTGTGTTTTTGCTGGTCTGTGTGTGTTTTTGCTGGTCTGTGTGTGTTTGCAGTCCGTTATACTTTTTATTAAGGCTGTCTGTCTGGGCCTTGGGAGTTTGGTTCAAAGTCAGTTGGATTTAGTGAGTACGTTAGAGGTCTAGCTTGGACAGATACACACAGGCACACAAATATATCCCCCTCACATACTTGCACAATGTAACACCCTAAAGCCCCAGAGACTTTTCCCCCTCTTTCACTCCATATGAAGGAAGTGAAACCTCCACCTCATAGTTTCTACTGGTCTCACACCACCAAAAGGACAGGGGGGGTTAGGAGGCCGCTTTCGGAAATGACAGAAGGAAGGATGAAACTCTGATGGAAAATAAAATTGAGAGAGGGAGGGAGAGAGGTAATGAGGGATGGATGGAGGGGGGAAGGATGTATTGAAGGAGGGGGAGGGAGGGGGGAGGTTAATCCCAGCTCATTCCATTCAGTGAGTCCCAGAGATAACTATTACGCTTATCTGGACAAAATCTCTCCCACTCAGACACAAGAGGAAAACAATGGGCTATCACCGTTAAAAAGAAGTAGAGAGAGAGAGAGAGAGAGAGAAGAGAGAAGAGAGAGAGAGAGAAGAGAGAGATACAGAGAGAGAGAGAGAGAGAGAGAGAGAGAGAGAGAGAGAGAGAGAGAGAGAGAGAGAGAGAGAGAAAGAGAGAGAGAGAGAGAGAGAGAGAGAGAGAGAGAGAGAGAGAGAGAGAGAGAGAGAGAGAGAATAATAAAAACACTGGTCAGTCACTAGTTTCTCATGTGATATAAACCCTTCAAAATATGAATTTCAACTCATCTTTCAAAATTCTGCTATAAGGAATGTGATGGCAGTTGGACTGTAGTTATAAAGTTATCCTCTATTGATCTTCCTCAAGCCCCGTACTTTTATAGAATCTCCAAGACCACATCAGGACAACAGCAGTTCAACATTTACAGGTAATATGTTCGGTCTAGCTTTCCTACCATAAGCTTATAACGTGAATGATCACTCCAGTCTTTCTGCATACATTTTATATCAGACACAATGTTAGCCTCTTCTCATCTCAACCCCTATCCACCGTCCCAAATGCCATTCTATTCCCTACATAGTGCACTACTACTTTTAAAGGAATAGGGTTCCATTTGGGACCCCTTGTCTCCATCCTTTCTTCTCTCATCCCGTGTCTTCTCATAACCTCTGTTTGTTTTCTATTAAACCCAGCCTCGGCAGGCGAATGATCCTGCCTCCCTCTCTCCTCTCCTTAGGGGAATGTTGGTAATTAGCCCTGATGCTAATATGCGCTAATAAGTTAGCATAACATGGCTGTGTTAGTGCATTAGCATACTGCATTAGCATACTGAAAGGCCCTGCTTAATTAGCAACACAGTGATTAAAGGGGATGCTAAAACAGGAGTGAAAAGGCTGAGGAGAATTAGCAGTTAGCACGCTAACACAATCTGGCTAACCCTTCCCCTCGGACCGCCCTGGACTAGAGTTGCAGGCTTTGGTTTTTCCATTTACGTTTTGAGGTTGGACTTTAGCACATATAACTCGTTAGCACATAGGGCACACTGATTGGTGTTACCTCGTTAGTCAGTATGTGTTACACCTGTGCTGGCTTGTCCATCTCGTTAGCAGGAAAGTGTTTCAATGGTGCTGGCCCAGGTGCTATTTAAGAGTGGCTGCTCAGTGCTCCAGTTGTCGTGAGATATGTAGAGGGTCAACACCTTTAGTTGGCGCTCCCTATTTTGATTTCCAGACAAACAATCCTTTATCTGATCTTCCCTGTTTTTGTTTTGTTCCACCTTTTTTAGTTTGTTTCCTGTCTTTAAGTTTGGTGTGGGTTTTTCTTTTGTTTGCCTCTTCTTGGACAAATTTATTGGATGTTCATGGTGGGCGTCTTTTAGGATCCAGTTGTTGTTGCTTGTCAACTTTCAGTGGACACCCCCATGAGTGTCTTTCAGAACCTCTCCTAGAACCCCACGTCGTTAGTTTTGTTGTTGTCATTGACTACACCTCCCCATACACAGCGCCTTTGAGGTGGGGAATTCAGGGAGAGGGGAGGCTCTGAACCTCAGCTACACCGAGAGAGAGACACACAAACACGCACACACCATTGTTCCGCTCCCAGACAGAACAGAACAGCAATGAGAGCAGGGTTTGTATGCCGTGTTGGCTATGTGTGTTCATGGGTGCAGAGAGACAGCAAGTGAGAGGGCATGATTCCCTGCCCCATCATATCTGTCAGTGTGTTGATTTCAAATAAAGGAGGGGAAGGAGAGAGAGAAGAGGTTAAGATGGACAGGCAGCGGGGCTTTTCTTGATAAGTGCGTGAAGATGGCGGTGACAGACCAAGCAGTTCTGCTTCAAGCTCCTAAGCGAACTTTTTAGTATTCGTTTTTTTGTGTGTTATTTCTTACATTATTAGCCCAGTACGTTTTTTGTGTTATTACATACAGACAGAAATAACTTTCGGAGATCAGAGTGGTGGTAACTCACCAGCATTATGACCAGGAATATGACTTTCCTGAATTGGATCCTTTTTTTGCACCCCCCAGGGCAATCGAACTTATCCCAGAGGCTGCTCCAAGACGCAGCCGGCGGAGAAGAGGTATTTCGAGTGGACATCTAGTCTGACTCAGGAGGCGGGCACACCATCCACCGCTTCGAGTATATTACTTGCTCATGTTCAGTATCTGGACAATATAGTAGACAATCAAATGCCGATCGTATTACCTCCCAGGAGAATTCTCTTCGGTTATAGTCACAGCCGTGTACATTTCCCCTCAAGCCAATACCACAACGGCCCTCAAGGAACTACACTGGACTTGATGTAAACTGGAAACCACATATCCTGAAGCCGCATTTATCGTAGATGGGGATTTTAACAAAGAAAATGTTGAAAAAAGCTACCGAAGTTCTATCAACACATTGACTGTAGTACTCGCACTGGGAAAACCCTCGACCACTACTATTCTCTCTTCCGTGATGCCTACAAGGCCCTCCCCCGCCCGCCCTTCGGCATATCAGATCACGACTCCATTTTTCACCCCCCTTCCTATAGGCAGCAATTCAAACAGGATGTACCAGTGAAGAGGTCTATTCAACGCTGGTCTGACCAATCGGAATCCATGCTTCAAGTTCATCAGGAAGTGTATAGGGGATGTTGCTCCAGGTGTGACTATTAAAACCTACCCAAACCAGAAACCGTGGATAAAGGCAGCATTCGCGCTAAACTGAAAACGCAAACTATCGCATTTAACCATGGCAAGGTGACTGGGTATATGGTAGAATACAAACAGTGTAGTTATTCCCTCTGTAAAGCAATCAAACAGGCAAGGCTGCTGGCCCAGACGGCATCACTAGCCGCATCCTCAGAGCATGCGCAGACCAGCTGGCTGGAGTGTTTACGGACATATTCAATCTCTCCATATCCCAGTCTGCTGTCCCCAGTTGCTTCAAGATGTCCACCATTGTTCCTGTCCCCAAGAAAGCAAAGGTAAATGAACTAAATTACTAATGCCCGTAGCAATCACTTCTGTCATCATGAAGTTCTTTGAGAGGCTAGTTAAGGATCATATAACCTCTACCTTACCTGACACACTAGACCCACTTCAATTTGCTTACCGCCCCAATAGATCCACAGACGATGCAATCTCCATTACACTGCACACTGCCCTATCCCATCTGGATAAGAGGAATACCTAAATGATGTAAGCATGCTGTTCACTGACTATAGCTCAACCTTCAACACCATAGTACCCTCCATGCTCAAAATCAAGCTTGGGGACCTGGATCTGAACCTGGACTTCCTAGTGGACCGACCCCAGGTGGGGAAGGTAGGAAACAACATCTCCACTTCACTGATCCTCATCACAGGGGCGTGCTCAGCCCCTTCCTGTACTCCTTGTTCACCCATGACTGCGTGGCCACACATGCCTCCAACTCAATCATCAAGTTTGCAGACAACACAACCATAGTAGGCCTGATTACCAACAATGACGAGACAGCCAACAGGGAGGAGGTGGTGCCAGGAAAATAACCTCTCCCTCAACGTCAACAAAAGGAAGGAGCTGATCGAGGACTTCAGGAAACAGGAAAGGGAGCACGCCCCTATCCACATTGACGGGACTGCAGTGAAGATGGGGAAAGCTTCAAGTTCCTCAGCGTACACATCACTGACGATCTGAAATGCTCCACACACACAGACAGTGTTGTGAAGAGCGCCTCTTCAACCTCGGGAGGCTGAAGAAAATTGTCTTGGCCCCTAAGACCCTCACAAACTTTTACAGAAGCACAATGGAGAGCATCCTGTCTGGCTGTCTCACCGCCTGGTACGGCAACTGCACCACCCGCAACCGCAGGGCTCTCCAGATGGTGGTGCGGACTGCCCAAAGCATCACCAGGGGCACACCGTCGGCCTTCCAGGACACCTAAAGCACCAGATGTCACAGGCAATACAAAAAGATCATCAAGGACATCAACCACCTGAGCCATGGCCTGTTCTCCCCGCTATCATCCAGAAGTCGAGGGTCATTATAGGTGCATCAAAGCTGGGACCGAGAGACTGAAAAAACTGCTTCTATCTCAAGTTCATCAGACTGTTAAATAGCCATCACTAGCCGCCTACCACCCGATTACTCAGCCCTGCATCTTACAGGCTGCTGCCCTATTTACATAGACATGTTATCACTGGTCACTTTAATAATCAAACACTAGTCACTTTAATAATGTTTAAATACTGCTTTACTCATTTCATATTTATATATTGTATTCTATTCTACTGTATTTTAGTCAGTGCCACTCCGACATTGCTCGTCCTAATATTTATATATCTCTTAATTCCATTAATGTATTTTTAGACGTGTGTATTGTTGTGAATTTGTAGATATTAGTGAGGTGTTGTAGCAGGACCACAAGCGTTTTGCTACACCCGCAATAACATTAGCTAAATATGTGTATGTGACCAATACAATTTGATTTGATTTGAGAGAATGAAAGGTTTGAGTGCCAGGGAGAATCACCAGTGATCTTTGGTGTGAGTTTATGTGTTAGATCTATATCTGTCTATATCTCATGGAAAAAATGTGCCGCACACACACACACACACCGTCGTCTCACTCCCGTACAAGCTGAACACATTCTTCGCCTGCTTTGAGGAAAATAACACCCAGCCGCTGATGTGGGCCCTCGCCGCTCACGTGGACAGCGAGTAAGACATTCAAGATTGCCCCCCCCTCCTCCTCTTTTGCACTCGGAACAGCCTATATTTGTTGGGGCATACATGGTGTCCAAAGCGTTCCACTGTGACGCTGGTCCATGTTGACTCCAATGCTTCCCAGAGTTGTGTCAAGTTGGCTGGATGTCCTTTGGGTGGTGGACCATTCTGGATACACACGGGAGGGAAACTGTTGATGCTTGGTAGTGATGCTTGGGTAAAATCACTAGAGAACCCAAGCCAGGCAAAACATATTGCAACACTACTGTATGTGTTGTGATAATTGCGTTGTTTGCTCTATAACCTGTTAATTCATATGGCTTGCCACCCTGATATATAGGCCTAAGGCCGAGACAATAACAAGTGGCAGAATAAATAGAACCACACCTTTGTTTCATTACAAAACCGGAGAGAAACATCTGTCCAGTGAAGTCCACAAAGCATACTGCATGTAACAAACAGTTACATGACCTACAGCATGGTCAATCATGTTAATGTTCCCCAAATGTTAGGATTACTCAACAACTATTGAGTTAGAACACCGGGGAGTTACCTCAAGTTGCAGATAAAACAAGAGCTGCCTCAACTATTCCAGCACCATTTCAACTTCAACATCATTAAATCATCTCTGCTTAGTCTAATACAGTGACAACTAAAAGATCCCAAAAACGAGTTAGTCCAATCAACGTAAGCTAAATATCATGTGGCTTTCCATGGTACTGATTTCATGTTGATTCAGCCTATTTGTAGAGAATTGCCATTGCCATCCTCTTCCTTCATGTTAACTAAACGGTCTATGACTCTGTCATACAGTACATGCTTTTAGTTTTTGTTGTCCTAGGCCACCTGGCTAAAATGCTTGCTCGCTAGCCTAACTTCCTTTCATGGACAACGATTAGCCAGCTAGTTAACATTAGCTTACTACATCTAGCTACATATTGATCTTCCATCATCTCAGACCAGAGGCACAATGTATGAATGTATGGTTGGATCAGAATCATTGTAATCATTGGCCAATACGGAGAACTAAGTAAAACCACGAGTCCAAATCCCTATCTCCATCCATGGCAAACTTAGGAAAGGGAAAATTTTAGCTAGCTAGCGACCGGAGGACAAATCACATTTTATTTGATTTGATGTGATTGGTGTGAAGGCAAATCCAAACTGGCTTCTTGACACTTTTTTTTGGTGCGCCAGGACCATTCACAGTTGAGCTCACTCAGTTTAGCTCAAAGCTGATTGGCTGTTACTGTATACTTTTTTTTTTATCAAAGGAGGCCAAATGCTCACTGGCTTCCCTTGCATTTAATGCTACAGGTGGCAAGAATATCATACTCTTTTTTACCAGACAGCATCAAAAGGATGGGTTACACATACAGAGACAGAGGGGTGCTGTTTCGCTCGCTCGGATGCTTTCTCTGGTGAGATACATTCATCCTCTTGAGAATTGAAGGAAAATTATGAAATACACACAGACAAAAGAGACACATTTTTTTACAGTGGCTTGCGACAGTATTCACCCCCCTTCGCATTTTTCCTATTTTGTTGCCTTATAACCTGGAAATAAAATAGATTTTGGGGGGGTTTGTATCATTTGATTCACACAACATGCCTACCACTGGAGATGCAAAATATTTTTTCTTGTGAAACAAACAAGAAACATGACAGAAAAACAGAACTTGAGCATGCATAACTATTCACCCCCCCCCCCCCCCAAAGTCAATACTTTGTAGAGCCACCCTTTGCTGCTGCAAGTCTCTTGGGGTATGTGTCTATAAGCTTGGCACATCTAGCCACTGGGATTTTTGCCCATTCTTCAAGGCAAAACGTTTGGATTCACTAAACACAAATGCTTGGTTTGTAAATGAAGTCTGAGTGTTGGAGCGTGCCCCTGGCTAGCCGTAAATAAATAAAAAACAAGAAAATCACGCCGTCTGATTTGCTTAATATAAGGAATGTGAAATGATTTATGCTTTAACTCTTGATACTTAAGAATATTTTTTAGCAATTACATTTACTTTGATACTTAAGTATATTTAAAACCAAATAGTTTTAGACTTTTACTCAAGTAGTATTTTACTTTTATTTAAGAAATTTTCTATTAAGGTATCTTTACTTTTTCTTAAGTTTGACATGTTGGTTACTTTTTCCACTGCTAAGGGCTGCTGAATGCATTTAAATTAGGTGTGTGTAGGTGTAGACCTTACCGTGAAATGCTTACTTACACATTGAATCAAGTGCACGAAACAGATGAAATATTTTTTTAGCGCAAGGCTTTATCGTAGATTGTTTTACAGAAATGTTTGGTGATCGACTAGGAAAGCCTTGGAGATCGACCAGTCAATCGTGGTGGACCGATTGGTGATCACTGATCTACACTGATTGAAGTGAATTTAACAAGTGACATCAGCAAGCGATCATATCTTTCACCTGGAGTCACCTGGTCAATCTAATGTCTTGTATACTCAGCGTACAATACGGCTTTGCTGCACCCACGGATACGTTGACACGCTGTAAAACACACACACTCAATAATTCAGGGTGCTAAAGGAGGCCAGGCGCGTGTGTGTGTGTGTGTGTGTGTGTGTGTGTGTGTGTGTGTGTGTGTGTGTGTGTGTGTGTGTGTGTGTGTGTGTGTGTGTGTGTGTGGGTGGTAGTTTGGAGGAGCTATAACAACAAGAGCTATCCTGGGTTTGCAGACCCAACGACCGCCATAAAAGATGCAACCCCCGCCCCCCCCCCGTCACCTTCACACACGCACGCACGCACGCACGCACGCACGCACGCACGCACGCACGCACGCACGCACGCACGCACGCACGCACACACACACACACACACACACACACACACACACACACACACACACACACACACACGCACACACACACACATGTCTCTCTCCTCTCCTGTCTTCTTTCCTCCCCTCCTCTCTTCCTCTCATCTCCTCGTCTCCTCCTCACCTAGTCTCTAGTCTTCTTTCCTCTCCTCCTCTCCTCCCCTCCCAGGGTTGCCAGCTCTAGCTAAAATGTATAGCCCAATGCCCACTCAAAACCCGCCCAAAAGGCCTAAAAACTATCCCGAAAAATGACAGTAGGAGAGGAGTTGCCACATTTATCCCTTAGGTGTCTGCATGAATGACAATCTAAATCTAATTAGTAAAACAGCTTTACCTTGTTCTCTGCATTTCTCCCTTTGTTATTGGTTCATCACGCCAAATTTTTTTATTTGAACTACAGAAGTGTTTGATAGTAAATGGTTAAGACGTATGTTTAATTTTTCATAAAACATTACTGTGAAACATTAAACATTGTAAAATAGTGTTAATAGAAGTCACATTGGCCTCCCGGGTGGTGCAGTGGTCTAACAGCAGTGCTAGCTGGGCCACCAGAGACTCTGGGTTTGAGCCCAGGCTCTGTAGCAGCCGGCCGCGACCGGGAGGCCCATGGGTCGGCGCATAATTGGCCCAGCGTCGTCCGGGTTAGGGAGGGTTTGGCCGGCAGGGATATCCTTGTCTCATCGCACACTAGCAACTCCTGTGGTGGGCCAGGCGCAGTGCATGCTGACCAGGTCGCTAGGTGTACAGTGTTTCCTCTGACACATTGGTGCGACTGGCTTCCGGGTTGGATGCGTGCTGTGTTAACCTCTCTTGGGTAGGGGGCAGTATTTTCACGTGCGGATGAAAAGCGTCCCCAGAGTAAACTGCCTGCTACTCAGGCCCAGATCCTAGGATATGCATAGAATTAGTAGATTTGTATAGAAAACACACTGAAGTTTCTAAAACTGTTTGAATGATGTCTGTGAGTATTACAGAACTCAGAACGCAGGCAAAAACCTGAGAAAAATCCAACCAGGAAGTGGGAAATCTGAGGTTTGTAGGTTTTCAACTCTTTGCTTATCCAAGATACAGTGGAAATGGGGTCATATTGCACTTCCTAAGGCTTCCACTAGATGTTTATAGAACCTTGTTTGAGGCTTCTACTGTGAAGTGGGGGCGAATGAGAGGGGAATGAGTCAGAGGTCTGCCAGAGAGCCACGAGCTGACCAGGCGCGTTCACGTGAGAGAGTTAGCTTGCGTTCCATTGCATTTCTGAAGACAGAGGAATTCTCCGGTTAGAACATTATTGAAGATTATGTTAAACCTCCTAAAGATTGATTCTATACATCGTTTGACTTGTTTCTACGTACTATAACGGAACTTTTTGACTTTTCGTCTGCACCTAGTGATCGCGCGTCATGAATTTTGATTACTGGGATAAACGTACTAAAAAAAGGAGTTATTTGGACATAAATTATGGACTTCATCGAACAAAACAAACATTTATTGTGGAACTGTGATTCCTGGGAGTGCATTCTGATGAAGATCATCAAAGGTAAGTGAATATTTATAATGCTATTTCTGGCTTCTGTTGACTCCAACATGGCAGATATCTGTTTGGCGTGATTTGTCGTCTGAGCGCCGTACTCAGATTATTTTATGGTGTGCTTTTTCCGTAAAGTTTTTTTGAAATCTGACACAGCGGTTGCATTAAGGAGAAGTGAATCTAAAATTCCATGCATAACAGTTGTATCTTTTAGCAATGTTTATTATGAGTATTTCTGTAAATTGATGTGGCTCTCTGCAAAATCACCGGATGTTTTGGAACTACTGAACATAACGCGCCAATGTAAACTCAGATTTTTGGATATAAATATGAACTTTACCGAACAAAACATACATGTATTGTGTAACATGAAGTCCTATGAGTGTCATCTGATGAAGATCATCAAATGTTAGTGATACATTTTATCTCTATTTCTGCTTCTTGTGACTCCTCTCTTTGGTTGGAAAAATGACTGTTTTTCTGTGACTTGGCTCTGACCTAACATAATCGTTTGGTGTGCTTTCGTCATGAAGCCTTTTTGAAATCGGATACTGTGGCTGGATTTACAACAAGTGTATCTTTAAAATGGTGTAAAATACTTGTATGTTTGAGAAATTTAATTATGGGATTTCTGTTGTTTTGAAATTGGCGCCCTGCAGTTTCACTGGCTGTTGACGAGGTGGGATGCTACCGTCCCACATACCCTAGAGAGGTTTTAAGAAGCGGTTGGGTTGTGTTTTGGAGGACGCATGGCTCTCGACCTTCGCCTCTCCCGAGTCCGTACGGGAGTTGCAGCGATGAGGCAAGACAGTAACTACTAACAATTGGATATCACAAAATTGGGGGAAAAAAATAAAATCTTATTTTGAACTGGAGTATAAAACCTCGACAAAGCCACAACAGTTACTTCATATAAATGTAAATTCATGTGTGGCTGCAGGCAACCAGCTGTCCCTATCATCCATCCCTCTGGAAATGAGAGAGAGAAGATCCTGTACATCAAGGCAACCAGCTGTCCCTATCATCCATCCCTCTGGAAACGAGAGAGAGAAGATCCTGTACATCAAGGTAACCAGCTGTCCCTAGCATCCATCCCTCTGGAAATGAGAGAGAGAAGATCCTGTACATCAAGGCAACCAGCTGTCCCTAGCATCCATCCCTCTGGAAACGAGAGAGAGAAGATCCTGTACATCAAGGTAACCAGCTGTCCCTATCATCCATCCCTCTGGAAACGAGAGAGAGAAGATCCTGTGCATCAAGAGTGTTTTTATTCTACTTATTCTAATAAATCCATCACTACTATTATGATCTTGACAACTATCGTCCCATATCAAGGCGTCCTTGTCTAACTAAGATACTTCAGTCCTTGGTGAATGTAAATCTGTGTTTTAGAGAACTATTATTACTATAACTTCAACTACATCAGTTGTAAGTGATATTCTCAATGCTTTGGATGCTACGATGTATTGTGCTGCCTGCCCTATTTATAGATTTGTCAAAAGCTTTTGATACAGCTGATCACTCTAGCTTATTGAATAAGTGGTCTGAGGTTAAGCTTTGGCACTGATGCCTGTTTTGTGGGTTCACAATTATCTTAGTGACAGAACCCAGGCTATTATGGTAAACGGGAGTTCAATTGAAGTGCCTAAAGCGGTACCTCAGGGTTCGATTTTGAGGCCATTGTTGTTCACATTGTATATAAATGACATTGGAAATCCTGTTGACACCTGTAACATTCATCTCTACACAGATGACACAGATATTTATTCCTGTGCCTCATCGGCACAGCAGGCCATTTGTGATTTTGACACAATCCAAAAATCACTTACTGATCCTAAATTAGTGTTAAATGCAAATCAAACCAAGTTAATGCTGTTCTCTAGGTCTCGTAACGTTGACCCTGAGGACTGGGTATTTGCACTCTAAATGGAGCCTAAATTGATCAAGTTTCTCACACTAAGTATTTGTGTCTGGATTGATGACAAGTTGTCTTTTGAAACACATTGAACATTTTAGAAAGAAGCTGAGATCTATGATTGTTTCTTTTATTTAAATAAATGATGCTTCAGTTCTGATAATATAAGGAAGATTGTTCAAACAAGGCTTTTCTCCCTGTAATTGACTAAGTTGACAGTATTTCTATGCACACGGCAGCCTCTGTTTTGAAACCATTGGACTCAGTATTCCATTCAGCAATACGTTTTATCACTGGGACAGTTTAAGGACTCATTGTATTCTGTACAAAAATGTGGGATGGACATTTCTGTCTGTAAGAAGAGAGCTGCACAAATGCCGTTCAAACGTTTGGGGGTCACTTAGAAATGTCCTTGTTTTTGAAAGAAAAGCAATTTTTTTGTCCATTAAAATAACATCAAGTTGATCAGAAATACAGTGTAGACATTTGTGAATGTTTGTAAATGACTATTGTAGCTGGAAACGGAATATTTTTTATGGAATATCTACATAGGCGTACAGAGGCCCATTATCAGCAACCATCACTCCTGTGTTCCAATGGCACATTGTGTTAGCTAATCCAAGTTTATCATTTTAAAAGGCTAATTGATCATTAGAAAAACCTTTTGCAATTAGCACAGCTGAAAACTATTGTCCTGATTAAGGAAGCAATAAAACTTGCCTTCTTTAGACTAGTTGAGTATCTGGAGCATCAGCATTTGTGGGTTGATTACAGGCTCAAAATGGCCAGAAACAAAGACCTTTCTTCTGAAACTCGTCAGTCTATTCTCATTCTGAGAAATGAAGGCTATTCCATGCGAGAAATTGCCAAGAAACTGTAGATCTCGTACAACGCTGTGTACTATTCCCTTCACAGAACAGCACAAACTGGCTCTAACCAGAATATAAAGAGGAGTGGGAGGTCCTGGTTCACAACTAAGTAAAAGGACAAGTACATTAGAGTGTCTCGTTTGATAAACAGATGCCTCACAAGTCCTCAACTGGCAGCTTCATTAAATTGTACCCGCAAAACACCAGTCTCAATGTCAACAGTGAAGAGGCGACTCCGGGATGATGGCCTTCTAGGCAGAGTTGCAAAGAAAAAGCCATATCTCAAACTGACCAATAAAAATAAAAGATTAAGATGGGCAAAAGAACAGACACTGGACAGAAGAACTCTGCCTAGATGGCCAGCATCCCGGAGTTTCCTCTTCACTGTTGACGTTGATACTTGTGAGGCGTCTGTTGCCATACCAGGCAGTGATGCAACCCGTCAGGATGCTCTCGATGGTGCAGCTGTAAAGCCTTTTGAGGATCTGAGGACCCATGCCAAATATTTGAAGTCTCCTGAGTGGGAATGGGTTTTGTCGTGCCCTCTTCATGACTGTCTTGTTGTGTTGGACCATGTTAGTTTGTTGGGGATGTGGATGCCAAGGAACTTGAAGCTTTCAACCTGCTCCACTACAGCCTGCTCCACTGTCTCTATATCTGTCTCTCTCAGTCTTTCTATCTGTCTCTCTCTCTACCCCCCCCCCCCCCTTTCTCTCTGTCTCACTATCTGTCTGTCTCTGTCTCTCTCAGTCTCTCTATCTGTCTCTCTCTCTATCCCCCCCTCTCTGTCTCTCTACCCACCCCCCTCTCTCTCACTGTCTCTCTATCTGTCTCTCTCTCTACCCACCCACCCCCCCTCTCTCTCTCTCTCTACCCAACCCTCTCTCTCTGTCTCTCTATGTCTGTCTCTCTACCCACCCCCCTCTCTCTCTCTCTATCTGTCTCTCTCTACCCAAACCCCTATCTCTCTGTCTCTCTATCTGTCTCTTTCTCTACCTACCCCCCATCTCTCCCTGGTCTCTCTATCTGTCTCTCTCTCTACCCACCCACCCCCTCTCTCTCTATTTATCTGTCTGTGTCTGTCTCTCTCAGTCTCTCTGTGGGGACCATGAATAATCTAATAGCATGGTTGGGGTGGAGTGGGGACCATGAATAATCTAATAGCATGGCTGTGTTGGAGTGGGGACCATGAATAATCTAATAGCATGGCTGTGTTGGAGTGGGGACCATGAACAGTCTAACATGCTGACCACACTCTCGCGTTACAAAATGTATTTAAACATACATGTCATTCAAGTATTGCACCCACACTGCTCGCGCGCGCCAACGAGTGTCTGCGTTGCCAAGGGCTAAAATAGAAGTCAGTTCTATTTGTGACGCTGATCGTGGTGCAAGTTACGCCTCTCCCATCTCCTCATTGGTTTACAGAAGCAGATACCCACGTGCCATCTCCTCATTGGTTATACCCATATGGGTGATTGAAAGATGAAATGAATTTGGTCGGTCTTCGTGGTAACTATGAAAGTTAGATGCCAATTGCCATATAAAGTCCAAAGAAGAAAAAGCCAGGAAGGAGGAGAGATGACTAGAAACTATTCGGTTGACCATTTTATGTGTGGAATAATTGTCGGAGTAGAGGACCTTGTGCATTTTAGGTAAAATAACAAATCAACGTTTATATCCCAGGACAAATTAGCTAGCAACAGCACGCTAGCTAAATAGGACAAATTATCTTGCAACCGCAAGCTAGCTAGCTAAATTGCTATAAATGTTTAAGGCTGTCACCAAATTAATATAATTGGTTCAGCGTTTGTTTTGATATTTCAACCTGCGTGTCGTGATCGCATTTGGTGTGGGGGGACAAAATCAATATGCGCACGATGGTGCACGCGTGCGGCCGGTTTGGGTACGGTGTGATAGCATGGCTGTGGTGGAGTGGGGACCATGAATAGTATAATAGCATGGCTGTATTAGAGTAACAGTTGAGCAAATATTCATTACGACCTTTTCCAACGGCCCACATTCCAATAAATACTAATTTCCTGTTGATCTAATTAGAACCTGCAGGAATTTGTTTTCATCTATTATTCAGAGAAAACAAGAGAAACTCAGGCACCGGTGTAATTTTTATGGATTTATAACAGAGGAAAGGCTATTATTTTATTAAGCACCTCTTTAATCGTGTTCAGATGCCCCGCTGGTGTGTTCAGGTTTTGTCTTATAGCCTAACATATGTTAGCTATATGCTACGTGTTACAGATGTAAGATCTTAATTTGATCACCCTGTTACAGGATAACTTTCCTGGGAAAGTGTATTTGAGGTTTAAAAAGGCTTCTGAAGTTTGTAATTTCCACTTTGAAATTTCAAATGTAATTTTTCCCTTATGAAAAATTTATCAACCCCTACAAAAAAAAATATTAATTATAATCTACACAATTGTTATAATTTGCTATTGCTGCAGGATAAGTTTTCTGTTGAAACAAACTGTTGAAATTAACCTCTAATTCCTCCCAAACCCGGATCCGGGAGCACCCCCATCAGTAAAAAAGCTGACTAGCATAGCCTAGCATAGCGTCACAAGTAAATACTAGCATCTAAATATCATTAAATCACAAGTACAAGACACCAGATGAAAGATACACATCTTGTGAATCCAGCCATCATTTCTGATTTTTAAAATGTTTTACAGGGAAGACACAATATGTAAATCTATTAGCTAACCACGTTAGCAAAAGACACCACTTTTTTTACTCCACCATTTTTTTACTCCATCAGTAGCTATCACAAATTCGACCAAATAAAGATATAAATAGCCACTAACCAAGAAACAACTTCATCAGATGACAGTCTGATAACATATTTATTGTATAGCATATGTTTGTTAGAAAAATGTGCATATTTCAGGTATAAATCATAGTTTACCATTGCAGCCACCATCACAACTCTCACCAAAGCGACTAAAATAACTACAGAGAGCAACGTGAATTACCTAAATACTCATCATAAAACATTTCTGAAAAATACACAGCGTACAGCAAATGAAAGACACAGATCTTGTGAATCGAGCCAATATTTCAGATTTTTTAAGTGTTTTACAGCGAAAACACAATATAGCATTATATTAGCTTACCACAATAGCAAACCACACAACAGCATTGATTCAAGCCAAAAATAGCGATAACGTATAACCCAGCAAAAGATATTAATTTTTTCACTGACCTGCTCAGAATTCTTCAGATGACAGTCCTATAACATCATATTACACAATGCATATAGAGTTTGTTCGAAAATGTGCATATTTAGCGGCACAAATCGTGGTTATACAATGAGAAAAGTAGCCAAGCTGCAAAGAAAATGTCAGGAGAAATCTTGGGAAAGGCACCTATTCTAATCGATAAGTAATCATAAACTTGACTAAAAAATACAGATTGGACAGCAAATGAAAGATAAATTAGTTCTTAATGCAATCGCTGTGTTAGATTTTTAAAATTAACGTTACTGCGCAATACAGCGTGCGCTAAAGCGAGACCGCACCGAAATTCATGGCGGAATTATTATTTGACATTTGTCAACATAAATACAAATTAACAGCATAAAGACTGCTTACTATTTGCTGAGCTTCCATCAGAATCTTGGGCAAGGTGTCCTTTCTCCAGAACAATCGTCTTTTGGTTGAAAGATGTCCCCTTCTCCTGTAGAAATAGCAGCTAACGCCTGCTATGTGCCGGAAAGGTGTCCAACTCCTGATAGCACGTCACAAAGAAATCCCAGAAAATCGCAATAAACTGATATAAACTGCTATAAGTCGGTTTAAATTAACTACCTTATGATGTCTTTAACACCTATAACGAATAAAAACATGACCGGAGATATAGAACTGCTAAAACGAAAGCTTTTCAGGACGCCATTGTGATGTCCCTCTTGCGCCAGGCGCCCCGTTGAAAAGAACGGTACTTCCGTTCCACGGTCTTATATAGGGCCCCAGATGGTGCAATCCACTCCATTCAAATTCTCACCGCTTACTGACATCTAGAGGAAGGCGTATGCAGTGCATGTAGCCCCATAGCTTACATGGGGACTTATAAACTGACCCTAGAACAGGGACCTCGATTTCAGAAATCTCACTTCCTGACAGGAAATGTGCTGCAGAATGAGTTTTGTTTCACTCAGAGAAATAATTCAAACGGTTTTAGAAACTAGAGAGTGTTTTCTATCCAATAGTAATAATAATATGCATATTGTACGAGCAAGAATTGAGTACGAGGCAGTTTAATTTGGGAACGAAATTATTACAAAGTGCAAATAGCACCCCCTATTGCCAAGAGGTTTTAAGATCTTAAATATGTATATTATGTGGCATTCTCAAAGGCTTACATGAGGAGAGGAGATATCAGGTGATTCCAATCGCCTTCCCATTTTTTCAGTAAGGACCTTGAAATACCCTGTTTCCCTTCCTCTACTTACCTGCACCTTTCCCCATCTGTCTCCCTCTCTCCTTTCTCTCTCCTCCTCCTCTCCAATGTCTCCATCTCTCTCCCACCCTCTTTTCTCTCTCCTCCTCCTCTCCAATGTCTCCATCTCTCTCCCATCCTCTTTTCTCTCTCCTCATCCTCTCCAATGTCTCCATCTCTCTCCCACCCTCTTTTATCTCTCCTCATCCTCTTCAATGTCTCCATCTCTCTCTCTCTCTTTTCTCTTTCTTTCTCCTCTCCCATGTCTCCATTCACTACCTCTCAGTCTTCTCTCTCATCCTCCTTCTCTCCAACCTGTGGTACTTCATAGTTCTCCCCTTACCTGTCTCTCATCCTCCTTCTCTCCAACCTGTGGTACTTCATAGTTCTCCCCTTCCCTGTCTCTCATCCTCCTTCTCTCCAACCTGTGGTACTTCATAGTTCTCCCCTTCCCTGTCTCTCTTCCTCCTTCTCTCCAACCTGTGGTACTTCATATCTCCCCTTCCCTGTCTCTCATCCTCCTTCTCTCCAACCTGTGGTACTTCATAGTTCTCCCCTTACCTGTCTCTCTTCCTCCTTCTCTCCAACCTGTGGTACTTCATAGTTCTCCCCTTCCCTGTCTCTCTTCCTTCTTCTCTCCAACCTGTGGTACTTCATAGTTCTCCCCTTCCCTGTCTCTCTTCCTCCTTCTCTCCAACCTGTCTCTCTATAAAATACAATAATACAATACTCTCTCTATAAAATACAATAATACAATACTCTCTCTATAAAATACAATAAATAGAGCTCTCTCTCTCTCTCACTCATTCTCTCTCTTTCTCTCTCTCTCTCCTCCCCCCTCTCCCGCCCTCCCCCAGTGTGTTATGTTTGGGCGACCCCACAGTAGAGAAGCCAATGCTTTCTGTGTGTTACCTGATAAATCATTAAGAGTGTGGTAAATGACCAAAATCCTCTGTGGTAAACCTATCCACCGCAGAGAGCATTTTACGGCTAAAACAAACTGAGACCCATTAGGGTCCGAGTCGCTCCGGCCTGGGAAAATTTTAATGCAATTTGTTTTGTTAAGGCCATCGTAATTATGATCCCCCATTCTCCATTGTTTTATTTCCCCGCCCCCGTCACCTTGGAGAAGCCGATGGAAAAAAAACAGGAGAGTCAATTAGGGTTAGTGCTAAGTGGATGAGGTGGAAAACAGTCTAGACAGTATTCCTGTTTTGCAGCCTTGGGGTGTTGGGAGTCTGGAATATACTCTGTTAAAGAGGTGAAGAGGTGAAGAGATAAAGAGGTGTGAGATTGGAGAGGCAGATCAGAGAAAAAAGAATGTTTTCCAGCACACAGATCTGACCTAGAATGAATTAAGATGTGTGACAACATTGGTAGAGCAAGGGTAAAGTAGGTGGTGCTCATCTGAATGTTTTGTCCGGTTTGATGTTGTAGTCGAAACAGTTCGATCACATATTATGACAAGATGTTTTGTTTTGGTGTTCGAAAGCGTTCGGCACATTCTTTTTTCAGCTGTTTGAGCACCCTGGGTTTTTTTAACAGTAGGGATTCTTCAATGAAGTGTTCGCTGTCATTCAACAACGGACTAGCTATACTTAAACTCTTTATCATCATCCTTAGCTCTGGCATGTTCCCCAAAATTTGTAACCAAGGACTGATCACCCCAATCCACAAAAGTGGAGACAAATTTGATCCCAATAACTCCTGGGGGATATGCGTCAACAGCAACCTTGGGAAAATCCTCTGCATTATCATTAACAGCAGACTCGTTAATTTCCTCAGTGAAAACAATGTACTGTGCAAATGTCAAATTGTCTTTTTACGAAATTACCGAAAACAGACCACGTATTCACCCTGCACACCCTAATTGACAAACAAACCAAAACAAAGGCAAAGTCTTCTCACACTTTGTTCATTTCAAAAAAGCTTTCGACTCAATTTGGCATGAGGGTCTGCTATACAAATTGATGGAAAGTGTGTGTTGGGGGACAAAACAGACAACATTATAAAACACATGGCAAAAAACACAAACATTTCTTTCAACAGGGCTGGGGGGTGAGACAGGGATGTAGTTTAAGCCCCACCCTCTTCAACATATATATCAACAAATTGGCAAGGACACTAGAACAGTCTGCAGCACCCGGCCTCACCCTACTAGAATCTGAAGTCAAATGTCTACTGTTTGCTGATGATCTGGTGCTTCTGTCCCCAACCAATGAGTGCCTACAGCAGCACCCAGATCTTCTGCACAGATTCTGTCAGACCTGGGACCTGACAGTAAATCTCAGGAAGACAAAAATAATGCTGTTAAAAAAAAAGGTCCAGTTGCCAGGACCACAAATACAAATTCCATCTAGACACCGTTGCCCCCGAGCACACAAACAATGACACATACCTCGGCCTAAACATCAGCACCACAGGTAACACAAAACTGCGAACGATCTGAGAGACAAGGCAAGAAGGGCCTTCCATGCCATCAAAACAATCTTACATTTTGAAATACCAATTAGGATCTGGCTAAAAATACTTGAATCAGTTATAGAACCCATTGCCGTTTATGGCTGTGAGGTCTGGGGTTAACTCACCAACCAAGAATTCACAAAATGGGACAACACCAAATTGAGACATCTGCTAAAATATCCTCAGTGTACAACGTAAAACACCAAATAATGCATGCAGAGCAGAATTAGGCTGATATCCGCTAATTATCAAAATCCAGAAAATAACCGTTAAATTCTACAAACCACCTAAAAGGAAGCGATTCCCAAACCTTCATTGACAAAGCCATCACCTACAGAGAGAAGAGTCCCCTAAGCAAGCTGGTCCTGGGGCTCTGTTCACAAACACAAACAGATCCCACAGAGCCCCAGGACAGCAACACAATTTAGACCCAACCAAATCATGAGAAAACAAAAAGATAATTACTTGACACATTGGAAAGTATTTACAAAAGCAAACTAGAATGCTTTTTTGCCCTTAACAGAGAGCACACAGTGGCAGAATACCTGACCACTGTGACCTACCTAAAATTAAGAAAATCTTTGTACAGACTCAGTGAGCATAGCCTTGCTATTGAGAAAGGCCGCTGTAGGCAGACATGGCTCTCAAGAGAAGACAGGCTATGTGAACACTGCCCACAAAATGAGGTGGAAACTGAGCTGCACTTTCTAACCTCCTGCCAAATGTATGACCATATTAGAGACACATATTTCCCTCAGATTACACAGATCCACAAAGTATTAGAAAAAAATCTAATTTTGATAAACTCCCATATCTGTTAGGTGAAATAACACGGTGTGACATCACAGCAGCAAGATTTGTGACCTGTTTCCGCAAGAATAGGGCAAGCAGTGAACAACAGACACCATTTTAAATACAACCCATATTTATGTTTATTTATTTTCCCTTTTGTATTTGAACTATTTGCACATCGTTACAACACTGTATATATACACAATATGACATTTGACATTTCTTTATTCTTTTGGAACTTTTGTAATGTAATGTTTACTTTTAATTTTTATTGTTTATTTCACTTTGTTAATTATATTTTTCACTTGCTTTGGAAATGTAAACATATGTTTCCCAAGACTATAAATTCCATTAAATTGAATTGAAATTGAATTGAGAGAGAGACAGCGAGACAGTGAGATAGAGAGGGAGCCAGAGAGAGAGAGAGAGAGACAGAGTGGCTAATCTCTGAGCTCTCATTAAAGGTGGAAGTCACAGATAGCAGTTATCTCTAGTTCAATATTTAATTGGTGAATTTCTCCAGTGGGTTTTTTCTGCTTAAATCTTTAATGAAGATTAAGAAGGACCTAACAAAGCCTAATCAACATACCTTAGGATAACTGTCAGAGAGGAGCGGAGAGGTGCAGAGAGGGGGGAATGAGTCATGCACACACACAAACACGGATCGACAAACGCACCAGCACGCACGCACGCGCACACACACACACACACACACACACACACACACACACACACACACACACACACACACACACACACACACACACACACACACACACACACACACACAGCAGCTAATGAGGATCCATTAAAATGGCGGCGTAAGAAATGGAAGCCGTTTTACAGGCGACTAACTAATTGTGCTATTATCTGGTTTTATTCACATTATTTGTAAATTATTTTGTACATAATTTTTCTGCCACCGTATCTTATGGCAAAAAAGAGCTTCTGGATATCAGGACAGCGATCACTCACCTCGGATCAGATTAATATTTTTTCTTCAACGAGCAGGAAGCACAGAATATACGGTGAACACCCGACAAGGCCGACATCCCCTTTATTTGCAAGAGAAAGAGACGCAGGTACAGAGGACACAGAGCGGGGTGCCTCGTAAGGATCCGCAGAAGGCCAGTGGGAAAGCTGCCGATACCGTCAATATTACTCGCCAACGTACAATCATTGGACAATAAATTAGACGAGGTACGATCACGAAAATCCTTCCAACATGACATCAAAAACTGTAACATCTTATGTTTCACGGAATCGTGGCTGAATGACGACATGGATATTCAGCTAGCGGGATATATGCTGCACCGGCTAGATAGAACAGCACACTCCGGTAAGACTGGGGGGCGGGGCGGTCTGTGCATATTTGTTAACAACAGCTGGTGCACGAAATCTAAGGAAGTCTAGATTTTTCTCGCCTGAAGTAGAGTATCTTATGATAAACTGTACACCACACTATTTGCCAAGAGAGTTTTCATGTATACTTTTCGTGGCTGTTTATTTACCACCACAGACGGACGCAGGCACTAGCTGGCCCTAAGACCGCCCTCAGTCAGCTGTATAAGCAAATAAGCAAACAGGAAACCGCTCACCCAGAGGCGACGCTCCTAGTGGCGCTCCTAATTTCTATCAACATGTTAAATGTGCAACCAGAGGGGGAAAAAAATCTAGATCACCTGAACTCCACACACAGAGACGCGTACAAAGCTCTCCCTCGCCCTCCATTTGGTAAATCTGACCACAATTCTATGCTCCTGATTCCTGCTTACAAGCAAAAATGAAAGCAGGAAGCACCAGTGACTCGGTCTATAAAAAAGTGGTCAAATGAAGCACATGCTAAACTAGAGGACCGTTTTGCTATCACAGACTGGAACATGTTCCGGGATTCTTCCGATTGCAATGAGGAGTACACCACATCAGTCACTGGCTTTATCAATAAGCGCATCGAGGACGTCGTCCCCACAGTGACTGTACAGACATACCCCAACCAGAAGCCATGGATTACAGGCAACATTCGCACTGAGCTAAAGGGTAGAGGTTCCGCCTTCAAGATGCGGGACTCTAACCCTGAAGCTTATAAGAAATCCTGCTATGTCCTTCTATGCCCTCTGACGAACTATCAAACAGGCAAAGCACCAATACAGGGCTAAGATTGAATCGTACTACACCGGCTCCGATGTTCGTCTTATGTGGCAGGGCTTGCAAACTATTACAGACTACAAAGGGAAGCACAACCGCAAGCTGCCCAGTGACACGAGCCTACCAGAAAAGCTAAATCACTTCGAGACAAGCAACACTGAGGCATGAATGAGAGCATCAACCGTTCCGGATGACTGTATGATCACGCTCTCCATAGCCGACGTGAGTAAGACCTTTAAACAGGGGCCTGACGGATTACCAGGACGTGTGCTCCGGGCATGCGCTGACCAACTGGCAGGTGTCTTCACTGACATTTTCAACTTGTCCCTGATTGAGTCTGTAATACCAACATGTTTCAAGCAGACCACCACAGTCCCTGTGCCCAAGAACACTAAGGCAACCTGCCAAATGACTACAGCCAGTAGCACTCACGTCCGTAGCCATGAAGTGCTTTGAAAGGCTGGTAATGGCTCACATCAACACCATTATCCCAGAAACCCTAGACCCACTTCAATTTGCATTCTGCACCAACAGATCCACAGATGATGCAATCTCTATTGCACTCCACACTGCCCTTTCCCACCTGGACAAAATGAACACATACGTGAGAATGCTATTCATTGACTACAGCTCAGTGTTTAACAACATAGTACCCTCAGAGCTCAAGCTCTCCAACTGGATCCTGGACTTCCTGACGATCTGCCCCCAGGTGGTGAGGGTAGGTAACAACACATCTGCCATGCTGATCCTGAACATTGGAGCCCCTCAGGGGTGCGTGCTCAGTTCCCTCCTGTACTCCTTGTTCATCCACGACTGTGTGGCCAGGTATGAATCCAACACCATCATTAAGTTTGCAGATGACACAACAGTGGTAGGCCTGATCACCGACAACAACGAGACAGCCTACAGGGAGGAGGTCAGAGACCTGGCTGGGTGGTGCCAGAATAACAACCTATCCCTCAATGTAACCAAGAATAAGAAGATGATTGTGGACTACAGGAAAAGGAGGACCGAGCATGCCCCCATTCTCATCGACGGGGCTGTAATGGAGCAGGTTGAGAGCTTCAAGTTCCTTGGTGTCCACATCAACAACAAACTAAAATGGTCCAAACACACCAAGAAAGTCGTAAAGAGGGCACGACAAAACCTATTCCCTCTCAGGAAACTAAAGATATTTGGCATGGGTCCTCAGATCTTCAAAAGGTTCTACAGCTGCAACATCGAGAGCATCCTGACTGGTTGCATCACTGCCTGGTATGGCAACTGCTCGGCCTCCGATCGCAAGGTACTACAGAGGGTAGTACATCACTGCCATCCAGGACTTCTACACCAGGCATTGTCAGCGGAAGGCCCTAGAAATTGTCAAAAACCCCAGCCACCCCAGTCATAGACTGTTCTCTCTACTACCACATGGCAAGCGGTACCGGAGCGCCAAGTCTAGGTCCAAAAGGCTTCTCAACAGTTTTTACCCTCAAGCCACAAGACCCTGAACAGGTAATCAAATGGCTACCAAGGCTATTTTCATTGTGCCACCCCCCAACCCGTCTTTTACGCTGCTGCTACTCTCTGTTCATCATATATGCATAGTCACTTTAACCATATCTACATGTACGTACTACCTCAATCAGCCCGACTAACCGGTACCTGTATATAGCCTCGCTAGTATTATAGCCTTGCTACTGTATATAGTCTGTCTTTTTACAGTTGTTTTATTATTTCCTTATCTATTGTTCACCTAATGCCTATTTTTTTACTGTTGGTTAGAGCCTGTAAGTAAGCAGTTCACTGTAAGGTCTGAACCTGTTGTATTCAGTGCACGTGACAAATAAACTTTATTAAATTGTATTTAATAAATACAAATACAAATAAACACACACACACACATACACACAATAAAGCCACTGACTTGAGAAAAAACTCACAACAAAGTCCCAACACCTCCATTGTCATCAAACGTAGGGGCCGCTCAGCTCAGCTCCAAGGGTTTGAAGACTAAATGACATTCTGATATGTTCAGCATATCCAATCTGTTAATGCATCTAGTGAATCTCAGGGTGTGATTAGGCCTGTGACACACACACACACACACACACACACACACACACACACACACACACACACACACACACACACACACACACACACACACACACACACACACACACACACACACACACACACACACTCTCACACACTCTCACACACAAACACACACATACCATCACAAAACATGCCACCCGGGAACTCTTCACAGTCCCCAATTCCACACCCAGTACTACATAGAGCCATGACTACATGGAACTCTATTCCACATCAAGTAAGTCCAGCAAGCAGCAAAATGAGCACAACGCGGGTTATGAAGAGACACACACACACTCTACCCTTATGGAAAAAAACACATGTTTTCACATGTAAACACGTGATCACGTGATTTAATGTGGAAACATGACAACAAGTGAAGCAACATGTGATAACATAAAACTACACATGATAACATAAAACTACACATGTGATAACATAAAACTACACATGTGATAACATAAAACTACACGTGATAACATAAAACTATACATGTGATAACATCAAACTATACATGTGATAACATAAAACTATACATGTGATAACATAAAACTATACATGTGATAACATACAACTACACATGTGATAACATAAAACTATATGTGATAACATACAACTACACATGTGACAACATAAAACTATACATGTGATAACATAAAACTATACATGTGATAACATAAAACTATACATGTGATAACATGAAACTACACGTGATAACATGGGAGCACGTGAGAACATGATCTCATGTGAAATTAATGTTATTAATTGTTACAACACATGAGGGCTCATGTAGCTCCTGTATCCTAGCCCATGGGAATATATGTTTTAATAAGGGTTGTATCACAACTAAAGTGGCCATATAACTTCTTAAAATGAAGCACATTAATCTGCTTTACGAGGGGTGTAGAACCTTACTGGCATACATAAGCAGCGCTTAAGTTTGGGGAAGTTAACTTTCTCCATAAAAATGCACCTTTATAATAAAAACATTACATGCATAATTGTATTTGCGATAATTTTTGGTGTTTTGGTGTTTTCCGCTAATGGAACATTCGCACTTATAGCCTACTACCATGTGTGCATTGCTGCGCTTACAGTGTGAAGAAATAGCCTGATATTTAAGCTAAACGTTCTGATCTGTTGCGTCAGCCACATTGCCTACATTTTTCGGAGGGGATGCTAGTGGCTGTAATAATTTGGGTCTATTGCATCTCACAACTGTCTCAGACTATGTTAGGAATATTTATTTCTTGCAAATAATATAATAGGGTGATAGTAGATTGACATTGCCTAGTGCTTTTGCTGTTCGTTATGCCTACTCATCTTGTTGGCTGATGGAAAGTAAATGTGGACAGATCTTCCAATATATTCAATATGCACCTTGGAATTGGATAAGGACGTGTGCAATTGTGTCCCCGATGTGTTTGTCTTCACTTGTAGCCTGTGAGAAAGACACAATCACGTGATGGAGCGCGAAGCACTCAGGGAGGAGGGCACAACAGCCACTGGCCACAAAAGGCATGGATTTCGGATCCATTACGACCACACGAAGAGGATGCCGCAGTGAAATTCTAGGCATTATCAAGTGCCTGTCAAATTGTGAATGAGTGATTGATGTAGTGTGTACAGCCTGCATAAAAAACAGAGCAGAGCTCATGCCTTTCAAGCGCCTTTTTTCAAATCATCATTGGAGTCGCATCATGCAGCCTTATAATGTATTAAAAATCAAAACATATAGCATTTGTAGAACAACTGAAGTTACATTTATAACTCTAATTTAAGCATATAGGAATACCTATTTCTTTGCTAAGCGCTTAACACAGAATAGCAGCATGTGTGCACTCCTTCAAATCGTTTGGAGAAAATATCCTCTATTTTATTCAGCTATGTTCAATTGTATTCTTTGTACTATAAAATAATATAAAAAAATGCCATGGAATTTTAAGCAAATCTTGTCTGCTAAATGAACTAGTGTAGCCCACAGCCATATGGTGTAGTCTGATCAGGGCCTAACATGAAGGACAACCCAGAGTATGCTATTCTGTTCTTCTGAAATAGTCTATTATTATACCTTTATTTCAACAAGGAACACAGACTGAGACCAAGGTCTCTTTTACAGCTGGGTCCTGAGTATACATATTTAGACATACAGTTTAGGTACAATGATTAAGAAACTACACAAGACAAACAAAACGATCACAGATAACACAAAAAAATACAGCAACAGATTACATTTACACATATGTTATTCCCCTATGAGCACAAGAACTTGCATTACCCGAAACAGTTACACGCATTACAAAAATAAAAATCCTCCAATAAATATTTAAAATGAGCAACAGGGGGACAAGAGTCTCAAGTTTAAGTTTAGTCTGCAGGCTATTCCATAGGCAAGGAGCGTAGCAGGAAAAGGCAGCCATACCCAACTCTGTGGAAATCGCATGGGCCTCAAGTGTAATCCATGCTTGAGACCTGGTTTTAGGAATTCTAATTCTAATATTGATGAGTGATGATAAATAAAAAGGTAGCTTATTCAAAGTGCTTTATAGACAAACACGAGAGCATGTTGTTCTCGTCTCATGGACAGCGAAGCCCAACCCACATTTTGATATAAAACACAGTGGTCAGTATATTTTCTTCAAATTATGTTTCTTTAGACCTGTCTAAAATAAATTATGGATATATTGTGATGGTGTAGACTATATTAAATGGATTTATTAGACTTATTATAATGTACATTTTACTAAGGTCTGCATCGGTGGCTTGTAGGCTATGCATGAAAGCTAGGAGATGCTAAATGTGTTTATGTTAATTAAAGGTCAATCACCGTGAGACCGACAGTTATTTGCTTGACAATCACCGGCTGACCCTCGTCATGACATTTTGTCAGCTGGTAACAGTCATGGTAATTGACCTTTAATTAGCATAAACACATTTAGCATCTCCAGGCCTCCACAAATACAAGCCACTGACGCGCACCTTTGGAACATCTACATTTAAACAACTCTAACCAATCAATTTAATGAACACCATCACAAGAAATCCATTATTTATTTTAGGTAGGTCCAAAGAAACATTATGATATGTATTATTTCATTTAAAAAAAAAAGAATATGAGTTGTGTGTTTCCTGTATATGTGCCATGCCATTGGCTGTGGTTTTGTTCTGATAAGATATGCTTATCAGTCCCGTGCCGTTATTTTATAATATATGATTTTAAAGTAAGAATATTATAAAATTTAACTTAATTGATAAAAAAATATATAAAGGATATTTTTCACATTGAGGAGGAAGTTTGCATATGAAGTGGCAAAACTGAGCTTAAAAGTGATCATTTGAAACAGGTCCTTTTGAGTTATTTGGCAACTTTAGTTCTGAACGATACAAACCTTAGAATGTATAAAAAAATGAAAACATATATGGGCTGCATAATGGGACTATAGGGTATTCATTATTTGAGAAAGTTGCAAAAAAAGCTTACGCTCTGTCCCTCGCCTCAGGCTGCACACGCTGTTCTCTCATCAAATGATCATATTTTCACCCATCAGACTATTCTCAATTTAATCTGGTCTTTACTAATACTCTAAATTAGTTTCAATTTAGAATGACCCATGATCAAATGGGCAGGAACAGGGTAAGGAACAGGGGCAGGGACCGGGGCAGGAACCGGGGCAGGAACCGGGTCAGGAACCGGGGCAGGAACAAGGGCAGGGGAAAAGACATACACTCGAATAGCGAATGGTGGCCGCTTTCCCGCCGGATCGTTTTTCTGTTCCTGCAGCTACCTAGTGCTTCATTTGGGAATTGAAGTTAAATCTATTCGGGAACATGGATATTTACATGTTTTCACAACAAAACATATTTCATTAAACTGTTGACAGCCCCTCCCTCTGCGTGCTTGGTAAAATACATGGTGATATTCTGTAGCTAAAGGTAATGTATCAGCCTACATGAAAATATAAAAATTGCCCTAATACTAGGCTATTCAAAATCAAATACAAATTCACTAATTATAGCTTAACTGTCACGCCCTGGCCATAGAGAGGGTTTTAGTCTCTATTTTGGTTAGGCCAGGGTGTGATTAGGGTGGGCATTCTATGTGTTATATTTCTTTGTTTTTGGCCGAGTGCGGTTCCCAATCAGAGGCAGCTGTCTATCGTTATCTCTGATTGGGAGTCATACTTAGGCAGCCTTTTTTCCCACCTGTGTTTTGTGGGTAGTTATTTTCTGTTTAGTGTCTGCACCTTACAGAACTGTTTTGTTTCTCACTTTTTCTCACTTATTTTGCTTGAGTGTTTTTGGTGAATAAATGATCATGAACATGTACCACGCTGCGCTTTGGTCCACTTCTTCAGACGAGCGTTACATTAACTCTGTAAGCGAGTAGGGTACTACTAACGCATGTCCAGAGTGCATAAGAGGAGATTTCCATCGGTCAATGATCATTTGGAAATTTACCGCGGTAGTGACTCATGACTGCCGGTGTGAAGACAATATGGTCACCACAACATTCCTACTTGCAACCTCTTGGTTGGGAGGCATTGATGTTTCTGCAGTGCTACCAGGTTCATACTAATTGCTTGGAACATATACTAACACACTCTAAATAAGGGTGTGGTTAGGGTAGACTTCAGTGTTGAAAAAAACTGTTGAAATAGCTTCGAAGTCCAGAGTTGAGTTTGAAGGGTTTCGGGTTTACAGAGGATGGTATGACAAACCGAAAGCATCCAGGCAGCAGCAGGCCTGTGGGTAAAAACAGAGCGGCTGAAGAAGAATGTCATGAATCATACAAGCCAGGCGGGCCACAAACAGGCACATAATGGTGCAGTGCAACAGTGGTGTGTAGAACGACATCTCGAAACGCACAACTCGTCGGTCCTTGTCACGGATTGGTTATTGCAGCAGACGACCACACCGGGTTCCACTCCTAAAAGCAAGAAGAAGCGGCTCCAGTGGGAACGCGATCACCAACACTTGTCACGGATTGGTTATTGCAGCAGACGACCACACCGGGTTCCACTCCTAAAAGCAGGAAGAAGTGGCTCCAGTGGGAACGCGATCACCAACACTTGTCACGGATTGGTTATTGCAGCAGACGACCACACCGGGTTCCACTCCTAAAAGCAGGAAGAAGCGGCTCCAGTGGGAACGCGATCACCAACACTTGTCACGGATTGGTTATTGCAGCAGACGACCACACCGGGTTCCACTCCTAAAAGCAGGAAGAAGTGGCTCCAGTGGGAACGCGATCACCAACACTTGTCACGGATTGGTTATTGCAGCAGACGACCACACCGGGTTCCACTCCTAAAAGCAGGAAGAAGTGGCTCCAGTGGGAACGCGATCACCAACACTGGACAATGGAACACGGATACAGCGTTGCAATACAATCATCTCAAACGAATATGACGACGCACAAAGCAACTCAAACATTGAAATTGCATTAATGACATCAATTTTTCATTTTTTTTACACATCTACCGTTTCACATGTCTCTTGTGATGTGGTTCACAGCAGCACTGATGGATGTGTTGACTTAACACCTGCTTTGGCGTTTTGAACGACCCCGCCCGTTTGTTCCATGCTGGCTAAAGACCTAGCTAGCCAGTAACTAGCTAACACCAGACACAGATGAAGACCTAGCTAGCCAGTAACTACCTAACACCAGACACAGATGAAGACCTAGCTAGCCAGTAACTAGCTAACACCAGACACAGATGAAGACCTAGCTAGCCAGTAACTAGCTAACACCAGACACATATGAAGACCTAGCTAGCCAGTAACTAGCTAACACCAGACACAGATGAAGACCTAGCTAGCCAGTAACTACCTAACACCAGACACAGATGAAGACCTAGCTAGCCAGTAACTACCTAACACCAGACACAGATGAAGACCTAGCTAGCCAGTAACTACCTAACACCAGACACAGATGAAAGGGCAAACGTATAAGTATATTTGTCAGAGACGAATAGGATAAACATTTAATTATATTTGCTGACAACCTATAGTCACATTTTTGCACCAGTAGAGTAGCTATCTAGCTATATAAACCACACTGCACTGTAAACACACCTTCGCCGATGTTGGTTACAAGGCGGTACTTATTTAAACTAGAGAAAATAATATCACAATACCATTGGTGTATTAAAATGAGAGTTAAGGTGATGTCACCGTGTCCCCTTAAAAATTAATCCAAGTGTTTGACATGGGGGAGTTGATCAGTAACAGTAATTTTTCATATTTTGGTCATCATACTTTGTTCTGGTTTCCTTCAAATAACATCCAATTTCATGAAAAACATGATAGTGACTGTTCATAACCTTTAAAAAAGATGTTTAATACCTTACAAAAAAAATGGTGGGTTAAAAACAACCCAGTAATGAGTAAATAGTGGACAGAACACAGGTTGGGTTATTTTGACCCAGCCATTTGGATCACTTGGTTGGGTTGCTTTCTTTGAAGACTGGAGTCACGGCTTTCAAAGTAATTTTTGGGCCACCTGTGAGAGTAAATGTCATTCCGGTTAATTTATTATGTTGTATTATCATCACATGTGTTAAGGTTGAGCAGCTGGCATGTTTGTAGCTTTAATGAGGGTTACGCCAGCGTATGAGTTTCTCAACTGCCTAGGCATATCCCTATGTTGGCATAGTTACCAGTTTATGTTATTTAAATAATAATGTCATTACAATTATATAAAAATACATCATGTGTAAAAATATGTAATGAAAACTTTAATGTGCAGTGTACAAACTTAACATGATAAACAGGAATGACATTTAATATCACAGGTGGCCAAAAAGAACGATCTGAAAATAACCAAACATTTCGTTAAGAAAATGTATAAACACAACAAAACGACAGTTTTGGTCCAAAATCGCATAACTGGCATAACGGGACAAAATCTTTGGGACAAAAAGGTATTTGTTCATAAGGAGTTACTTTTGTATCTTGTCATTATAGTGGTTTTAAGTCCTCTGCTTGCAGTGTGATTTGCTGTGTGGAGCAACATGCAATGCACCCTGGAATGTTGAACCACATGATTTCATATGTGTAAAATCACATTATTTCACACGCGAAGCATGACATTTCACATGACAAGTCACGTGAAAGTGTGTTTTTGGAACACACACATTTCACATGTGAACACGTGTTTTTTAAACACTTCACATATGACATTTCACATGTGAACACGTGTTTTTTAAACACTTCACATATGACATTTCACATGTGAACACGTGTTTTTTAAACACTTCACATATGACATTTCACATGTTAAAACACGTGTTTTTTAAACACTTCACATATGACATTTCACATGTGAACACGTGTTTTTTAAACACTTCACATATGACATTTCACATGTGAACACGTGTTTTTTAAACACATCACATATGACATTTCACATGTGAACACGTGTTTTTTAAACACTTCACATATGACATTTCACATGTGAACACGTGTTTTTTAAACACATCACATATGACATTTCACATGTGAACACGTGTTTTTTAAACACATCACATATGACATTTCACATGTGAACACGTGTTTTTTAAACACATCACATATGACCTTTCACATGTGAACACGTGTTTTTTAAACACTTCACATATGACATTTCACATGTGAACACGTGTTTTTTAAACACTTCACATATGACATTTCACATGTTAAAACACGTTATCGCTGTTCTACCTCTCGATTTGAGGAACGCTGATCTTTCAACTCTTCATTTACTTATTTCAGCAGTTTGAGGGTTTTCTGTTTAGTTGTCTAATGTTGATGAGGAATATTATTCTGGTTTAATGTTACTCCTAAAATCGCTAGGATAAATATACATGTTTTTATTGTGTATTTTTAACAAGGTTGAGATTATCTTTGAAGTCCATAGTGTATGAATACAGGTGAAATCAGTTACTGACACAGGTGGTGGCGTAGCAGGAAGATTGGAATGCTGTGAAACAAGAGGTTGTGAGTTCAAATCCCAGATGAGGACACGTAGAATAGTCAAATATGTCAGATAAAATCACTGTGTGTGTCACGACTTCCGCTGAAGTCGGCCCTTGTTCGAGGTCACCGATCTTCTAGCCATCAGTGATCCATTGGTTTTGTCTTGTCTTCCATCACACCTGGTTCCAATCCCATCAGTTACATGTTGTGTATTTAACCCTCTGTT
>NC_052341.1:517693-552693 GCF_016432855.1 Salvelinus namaycush | reverse complement strand
TCCTATATTTCCATCTCTCCCTGTGGCCTTCATTTTGTAATTGTTATGGGATCTGTGTGAATATTAAGGGAGACTGGACATCACCTCATTAACACCACTCTGTTTAGAGGAGACTGGACACCACCTTATTAACACCACTCTGTTTAGAGGAGACTGGACATCACCTCATTAACACCACTCTATTTAGAGGAGACTGGACATCACCTTATTAACACCACTCTGTTTAGAGGAGACTGGACATCACCTCATTAACACCACTCTGTTTAGAGGAGACTGGACATCACCTCATTAACACCACTCTGTTTAGAGGAGACTGGATATCACCTTATTAACACCACTCTGTTTAGAGGAGACTGGACATCACCTTATTAACACCACTCTGTTTAGAGGAGACTGGACATCACCTCATTAACACCACTCTGTTTAGAGGAGACTGGATATCACCTTATTAACACCACTCTGTTTAGAGGAGACTGGACATCACCTTATTAACACCACTCTGTTTAGAGGAGACTGGACATCACCTCATTAACACCACTCTGTTTAGAGGAGACTGGACATCACATTATTAACACCACTCTGTTTAGAGGAGACTGGACATCACCTTATTAACACCACTCTGTTTAGAGGAGACTGGACATCACCTCATTAACACCACTCTGTTTAGAGGAGACTGGACATCACCTTATTAACACCACTCTGTTTAGAGGAGACTGGACATCACCTCATTAACACCACTCTGTTTAGAGGAGACTGGACATCACATTATTAACACCACTCTGTTTAGAGGAGACTGGACATCACCTTATTAACACCACTCTGTTTAGAGGAGAATGGACATCACCTTATTAACACCACTCTGTTTAGAGGAGACTGGACACCACATTATTAACACCACTCTGTTTAGAGGAGACTGGACATCACCTCATTAACACCACTCTGTTTAGAGGAGACTGGATATCACCTTATTAACACCACTCTGTTTAGAGGAGACTGGATATCACCTTATTAACACCACTCTGTTTAGAGGAGACTGGACATCACCTCATTAACACCACTCTGTTTAGAGGAGACTGGACATCACCTCATTAACACCACTCTGTTTAGAGGAGACTGGACATCACCTTATTAACACCACTCTGTTTAGAGGAGACTGGACATCACCGTATTAACACCACTCTGTTTAGAGGAGACTGGACATCACCTTATTAACACCACTCTGTTTAGAGGAGACTGGACATCACATTATTAACACCACTCTGTTTAGAGGAGACTGGACATCACCTTATTAACACCACTCTGTTTAGAGGAGAATGGACATCACCCTATTAACACCACTCTGTTTAGAGGAGACTGGACACCACATTATTAACACCACTCTGTTTAGAGGAGACTGGACATCACCTCATTAACACCACTCTGTTTAGAGGAGACTGGATATCACCTTATTAACACCACTCTGTTTAGAGGAGACTGGATATCACCTTATTAACACCACTCTGTTTAGAGGAGACTGGACATCACCTCATTAACACCACTCTGTTTAGAGGAGACTGGACATCACCTCATTAACACCACTCTGTTTAGAGGAGACTGGACATCACCTTATTAACACCACTCTGTTTAGAGGAGACTGGACATCACCGTATTAACACCACTCTGTTTAGAGGAGACTGGACATCACCTTATTAACACCACTCTGTTTAGAGGAGACTGGACACAGCACAACACTGTGTCAGGCTTTGAGACTCTGTGCTACCCAGTCAGTGTGTGTGTGTGTGTGTGTGTGTGTGTGTGTGTGTGTGTGTGTGTGTGTGTGTGTGTGTGTGTGTGTGTGTGTGTGTGTGTGTGTGTGTGTGTGTGTGTGTCTATGCGTGTTGTTTATCAGTGTTAATAATGCAGCAGTCCTAACAACCAGTTCTGCATAGCTATGGTAGATATTATCATTAAGACTAGATATTAATTATTAACAAGCTGAAAACAAACCTCTTAGGGCCTTAGGAACATTAACAAAACAGCAGTCCAGAGCTGGACCAATCGGCAAAGAACAATCGGAGTTACCGGGGCAGTTTGTATTAATTTGTACATTTTTATACCAATCAACACTCAATATTCATTTTGGAAAAACATCTTCATTGGATGCAGCAATAGATAGTGTTAGTTGATGGTCGTTTTATATCTAACTGGAGATGTTTTGTTATTAAACACCACATCCATCAATGGATTTATGATGTTACTGTACTTGTTGTTCATCTAGAACACTGGTCACCAAACTTTTGATTACTTTCTGAGTCAAGATGACTTTCTGAGTCAAGATTACTTTCTGAGTCAAGATGACTTTCTGAGTCAAGATTACTTTCTGAGTCAAGATTACTTTCTGAGTCAAGATCACTTTCTGAGTCAAGATCACTTTCTGAGTCAAGATTACTTTCTGAGTCAAGATTACTTTCTGAGTCAAGATTACTTTCTGATTCAAGATTACTTTCTGAGTCAAGATTACTTTCTGAGTCAAGATTACTTTCTGAGTCAAAATGCAAGTCGAGATCTACCGCTCAGATTTTTTTAATTAAAATGACTTTAAAAACATAAGCCAACATTAACCAATTAAAAACAGTTCTGTAGCAATGAGGTTTGTGCAGTAGGGTATGGGCCCAATACATTATCACTGCATATTGGCTATGCTTGGATTACCCTGCCAATGTTGTTCTTCTCATACCATTTTGAAATTATATATATTTTTAAATTGTTATATGATCACACTGGTAATAGATAATGTGTTTTATTACTTGTGAGGCCCAGCTGAGTGAACATAATAATTTGTTTTTTTACTGGACTGATGGTCTGTCTGAGGGAGGGAGGGAGGAAGGGGGGGAGGGAGGGGGCAGCGGTGAGGACCTCACCTGACTCACCGTCCCTCCGCTCTCCCTACGCTGAGAAAAGGGGACACAGTCTTCCAGCTGATGTCAAAACTCAAGTCACACTGCATTATTTCTGCTTTTATGCACCAATTCACGTTATTACTCCTGTGACCAGAGAAAGTAAATATTCCTCGATATTATAAACAGACACAAGCTGCTAATAATAACAACACAAGCTTATCGGAACACTTTGCTCTACTCATTCATAGCAGCTGCAGTACTGGAGTATGTGCATTTTATGGCTTATAAAAGTGTTGACAGTGCTGAATAACAATTTAAACATAAACGTAAACATAAAAACAGCAGCTCCTAGCTGTATTGGTTGAGTCTCTCTCTAGTTATGGTTTTAAAAGTTTTTGAATTCTCACAGTATCCACTTTGCTGTGCGTTGGAGGTTTCTATTTACAGTCTATGGCTCCAGGAAACTGTTGCTGACACGGTGATCTGAGCTATCTGATTGGCCGAGCGGTAGACCTATAGGTGCACTTGATTTGCTCTCTGGGCCTGCCGGTTAGGCAGAATTCTACCTTCAGACACATGAAAAGGGTCAAAATGGGAACACTTTGCCTTCCCGGTGCTAGGGCTGCTGAATCAAGTACACCTACTGCCAACAGCGTGAAACGAATACAAAAATAGGAATGCAAAGCTTTTTCTTTGTGTTTCTTACAGAAATGTTTGGCGAAGGACATAGAAATGTCTTGGAGATGGACCAATCAACCGGTTGGTGACCGCTGCTCTGAAGTGATGTAGCCTACCGTATGTAGCCTACCGTATGTAGCAGAGTAAAACCACAATATCAGTAGAGTAAAACCACAAGTGAAACTACAATACATAATATATCGGGGTTAGCACACGCACGCACACACACACACACACGCGCGCGCGCACACGCACACGCACACACACCTATATAGTTGTTTCTGTGTGATGTTAGGGGAACCTGAGTCTATGCACATCCACCAGCAGATCTCATATGTGTCAACATGTACAGTACAGTACAGCACACACGCTCTCTCTCAGTGCCTCAAACAACTCCCAACTCTTTCAAACAAGATCTACTTTGAAAAACATTACAACTTTGTAATTAGAGTGGTGTCAGTGCCATTGAGATGTTGGCCATTGATTTGGCCGGGGGGGCCCCTTGACTAGCGCTGATACTGCCTCAATCAGAAACTGGGTTAATTGGAATTAGAGATAGAGGGGAGCAGCGGAGGAGATCTCTGATGGGTGAGAATTGAGGAGGGAGGAAGACTTTGTGTGTGTGTGTGTGTGTGTGTGTGTGTGTGTGTGTGTGTGTGTGTGTGTGTGTGTGTGTGTGTGTGTGTGTGTGTGTGTGTGTGTGTGTGTGTGTGTGTGTGTGTGTGTGTGTGTGTTTTAAGGTTTAGTGTGATGGAGTAGAATAGAGTCAAGTCACTGCTCCAGGATGGAGCCACATGGTTGTTTCGCTGGCATCAGTCAAGAGATGTGTGGAATGAACACTGCCTATACACAGCAACGGGAGAGAGGGTCTGAAATGTGTCCTGGGTATACAGTATCATAAACATTTTATCAGCTATTCTTAGACACCAACATTCCCCACAGTAGGAAACATTATAAATAAATAATGTCATCCTAGTATGGTTATAGATATGCATTTCCTTTATTTAGATTTTCTTAAAGGCAAGAAAGACCTTTAAATACCTAACCGTAGACAATGGAAAGTTACACCGATTGACTTCCATAGGGCTGAGGAGTGGGTGGAAGGATAGAGGAGGGTCTATATAGTTTTTGGGATACAATACGGTGTATTCACTTTCACTGGTATAAACGGGTTGTGATTGATCCGTTGTCAGGACGATTAGATTGCCATTGACGAAGGACTACGGTGGGGTCCCTGGGTGATGAACAGGGTCACTCCTCACAACTAATCATTAGCACTTCTATTAAACTGCATACAATTGGAAACACAATGCCACACACACACACACACACACACACACACACACACACACACACACACACACACACACACACACACACACACACACACACACACACAGATAGGCCTGCATGTACACATACATACAGATGTAGGATCTTAATTTGATCACTGTTTTGTTACTTCAAATTTTCATGCAAAGCAGGTAAGACAAACATGTAGTGTATTTGAGTTTTAAAAAGACTTCTAAAGTTAGACATTTCAACGTTGACATTTCAGATTTGATTTGCACTGACAACAGAATGTATCAACCCATTCAAAAATGTCCATTAATTATAATCCACACAATCGTTCACATTTCCTGTTACTGCAGGATTATTCTGTAAAACTTTAATTGGGTAGTCCATTTGTAGATGCTCTAGAGAATATCTACACACTATCAGCTACATAATCTAACCCTAACAATAACCCTAGTACTAACCCTAACAATAAACCTTATTCTAACCCTAACCCTAAACCTTATTCTAACCCTAAACCTTATTCTAACCCTAACCCTAAACCTTATTCTAACCCTAAACCTTATTCTAACCCTAACCCTTATTCTAACCCTAAACCTTATTCTAACCCTAAACCTTATTCTAACCCTAACCCTAAACCTTATTCTAACCCTAAACCTTATTCTAACCCTAAACCTTATTCTAACCCTAAACCTTATTCTAACCCTAACCCTAAACCTTATTCTAACCTTAAACCTAACTGTAACCCTAACCTTAGCAAGCAGTTGCTTATCAAAATATAGTATGATCATATATAGATCACTCAAATAAAGACCGATTATTTTCCTCAACATTTGTATTCTCGGTGTCAAAATGTGCCATGTGAAAGCCTATTATTATACGACAAAAGGAGAGCATGAATGAACCTCTGACAAAGACCTTACATTTACAATGTCAGCAAACTAAATACCAAGTCAGTGAATCAAGCATTTCCCTCCAGGCTCGTAGGGGAAGTGGTGCTGGCAGGCGACAGTGAGATTTCACTAATGTCCCACTCACTGAGAACAATCGAGACAAATGTCAGAGTAAATCAGAAATAGTTACACCATGCCCAATATGACCCCAGGATGACCCCAGGGCTCTCTACTGTACGACTCTTTATCAACCCCCACCCTCACCAGCCTTTCCCCATCATCCTCATCTTCCTCCTTCCCTCCTTCTCTCTCCCTCTAAGTTATGGGTCTCTAACAACCCTCACCCTCTCCCACACCCTCCTCTCTTTCCTTCCCTCCTTCTCTCTCCCTGTCAGCTATGGGTCTCTAACAACCCTCACCCTCTCCCACACCCTCCTCTCTTTCCTTCCCTCCTTCTCTCTCCCTGTCAGCTATGAGTCTCCACCAGCCCTCAGCCACAATCCCATCTCAATATCTCTCGCTCCCTTTCTCCCTGTACCAACTCTTTCCCTCCCCCTCCTTCTCTCCTTGTAGCAACCCTCTTCCTCTCCCTCTCCCACTCCTTGTACCAACCCTCTCCTTCTCTCTTCCTCCCCATTCCCTCCTTCTCTCCCCACTCCCTCCTTCTCTCCCTTTATCAACCCTATCCCTCTCTATCTCTCCCTCTCCCCTCCCTTCTTCTCTCCCTCCTCCTCTCTCTCCCTCTCCCCTCCCTTCTTCTCTCCCTCCTCCTCTCTCTCTCTCTCCCCCCCCTCCTTCTCTCCCTCCTCCTCTCTCTCCCTCTCCCCTCCCTTCTTCTCTCCCTCCTCCTCTCTCTCCCTCCCCATCCGTCCTTCTTTACCTCTTTCTCTCCATCCCCCCTCCCTCCCTCTTTCCCTGATAACAATCTCCCTCTCTCTCTCCCTCCCTCTCTCCCTGTACCAACTATCTCTCTCTCCCTCTCTCCTCCCTCTCTCCCTGTACCAACCCTCTCCTTCTCTCTCTCCCTCCCCCTCCCTCCCTCTCTCCCTGTACTAACCCTCTCTCTCTCTCTCCCTCCCCTCCCTCTCTCCCTGCACCAACCCTCTCCCTCTCTCTCTCCCCCTCCCTCATTCTCTCCCTTCTTTCTCCCTGTAAACACATACAGCAGTTGTAGACCTACAGTATGCAGGAAAACGCCACGTGATTAATTGTAAATAATATGCAATGAATGTGTGTTATCAATAATGGACTTGGCTGTAACTGCAGAAGTGTATATAGACAGAGACCGACTCAGCGGCAGGTTTGGGTAGGTTACTTTCTAAATACAGTTGAAGTCGGAAGTTTACATACACCTTAGCCAAATACATTTAAACTCAGTTTTTCACAATTCCTGACATTTAATCAGAGTAAAAAATCCCTTTCTTAGTTCAGTTAGGAGCACCACTTTATTTTAAGAAGGTGAAATGTCAGAATAATAGTAGAGAGAATGATTTACTTCAGCTTTTATTGCTTTCATCACATTCCCAGTGGGTCAGAAGATTACATACACTCAATTCGTATTTGGTAGAAAAGCCTTTAAAAAGTTTAACTTGGGTCAAATGTTTCGGGTAGCCTTCCACAAGCTTCCCACAATAAGTTGGGTGAATTTTGGCTCAATCCTCCTGACAGAGCTGGTGTAATTGAGTCAGGTTTGTAGGCCTCCTTGCTCACACTGCTTTTTCAGTTCTTCCCACAAATGTTCTTTAGGATGGAGGTCAGGGCTTTGTGATGGCCACTCCAATACCTTGACTTCAGTGTCCTTAAGCCATTTTGCCACAACTTTGGAAGTATGCTTGTGGTCATTGTCCATTTGGAAGACCCATTTGCGACCAAGCTTTAACTTCCTGACTGATGTCTTGAGATGTTTCTTCAATATATCCATATTATTTTCTTTCCTCATGATGCCATCTATTTTGTGAAGTGCACCAGTCCCTCCTGCAGCAAAGCACCCCCACAACATAATGCGGCCACCCCAATGCTTAAACGGTTGGGATGGTGTTCTTCGGCTTGCAAGCCTCCCCCTTTTTCCTCCAAACATAACGATGGTCATTATGGCCAAACAGTTCTATTTTTGTTTCGTCAGACCAGAGGACATTTCTCCAAAACATACGATTTTTGTCCCCATGTGCAGTTGCAAACCGTAGTCTGGCTTTGTTAATGTTGGTTTTGGCGCTGTGGCTTCTTCCTTGCTGAGCAGCCTTTCAGGTTATGTCCAAATAGGACTCGTTTTACTGTGGATATAGATACTTTTGCATCTTCACAAGGTCCTTTGCTGTTGTTCTGGGATTGATTTGCACTTTTCGCACCAAAGTATGTTCATCTCTAGGAGACAGAACACGTCTCCTTCCTTAGCGGTATGATGGCTGCGTGGTCCCATGGTGTTTATACTTGCGTACTATTGTTTGTACAGATGAACGTGGTACCTTCAGGCGTTTAGAACTTCTTCTTAACAGGGGGCGCTGGTTTAACTTTGGGAAAAAATCGTGCCCAAATTAAACGGCCTCGTACTCTGTTCTAGATCATACGATATGCATATTATTATTACTATTGGATAGAAAACACTCCGAAGTTTCTAAAACTGTTTGAATTATATCTGTGAGTAAAACAGACCTCATTTGGAAGCAAACTTCCAAACAGGAAGTGAAAATTCTGAAAATGGGTCTCTGTGTAAGGCCTTGCCTATTCAATTGCCTTATATTTATGGATCTGTATGCACTTCATACGCCTTCCACTAGATGTCAACAGGCAGTAGAATGTTGAATGGGGTGTCTAGCTTGATGTGAGACCGAATGAGAGCTTTTGGAGTGACAGGTCCGCCTAATTGGCAGTATTTTGCTGCGCGCTTCTAAAGCCATGACATCATTTTCTGGAATTTTCCAAGCTGTTTAAAGGCACGGTCAACTTAGTGTATGTAAAATTCTGACCCACTGGAATTGTGATACAGTGAATTATAAATGAAATAATCTGTCTGTAAACAATTGTTGGAAAAATTACTTGTGTCATGCACCAAGTAGATGTCCTAACAGACTGCCCAAAACTATAGTTTGTTTCCAAGAAATTTGTGAAGTGGTTTAAAAACTAGTTTTAATGACTTAAACTTCCGACTTCAACTGTGTAATCCATTACAGTTAAGAGTTACCTATCCAAAATTGTAATCAGTAACATAACTTTTGGATTACCCAAACTCGGTTAGGTAATCTGAATACGTTCAGTTACTTTCCATTTAAGAGGTTAGAGGTTTTCATCATGAATCTTGTTCTGGAGGCCACTCTAAAGAGTGGTCACTTTTTAATCCTAACCCTAACCTTAACCACACTGCTAACCCTAACCCTAACCTTAACCACACTGCTAACCCTAACCCTAAACTTAACCACACTGCTAACCCTAATGCCTAACCCTAACCTTAACCACTATACTAACCCTAACCCTAACCTTAACCACACTGCTAACCCTAACCCTAACCTTAACCACACTGCTAACCCTAATGCCTAACATTAACCACACTGCTAACCCTAATGCCTAACCCTAACCTTAACCTAACTGCTAACCCTAACCCTAACCTTAACCACTATGCTAACCCTAATGCCTAACCCTAACCTTAACCACACTGCTAACCCTAATGCCTAACCCTAACCTTAACCACACTGCTAACCCTAATGCCCAACCCTAACCTTAACCACACTGCTAACCCTAATGCCTAACCCTAACCTTAACCACACTGCTAACCCTAATGCCTAACCCTAACCTTAACCACACTGCTAACCCTAATGCCTAACCCTAACCTTAACCACACTGCTAACCCTAATGCCTAACCCTAACCTTAACCACACTGCTAACCCTAATGCCTATCCCTAACCTTAACCACACTGCTAACCCTAATGCCTAACCCTAACCTTAACCACACTGCTAACCCTAATGCCTAACCCTAACCTTAACCACACTGCTAACCCTAATGCCTAACCCTAACCTTAACCACACTGCTAACCCTAATGCCTAACCTTAACCACACTGCTAACCCTAATGCCTAACCCTAACCTTAACCACACTGCTAACCCTAATGCCTAACCCTAACCTTAACCACACTGCTAACCCTAACCGTAACCTTAACCACACTGCTAACCCTAATGCCTAACCCTAACCTTAACCACACTGCTAACCCTAATGCCTAACCCTAACCTTAACCACACTGCTAACCCTAACCCTAACCTTAACCACACTGCTAACCCTAATGCCTAACCCTAACCTTAACCACACTGCTAACCCTAATGCCTAACCCTAACCTTAACCACACTGCTAACCCTAATGCCTAACCCTAACCTTAACCACACTGCTAACCCTAATGCCTAACCTTAACCACACTGCTAACCCTAACCCTAACCTTAACCACACTGCTAACCCTAATGCCTAACCCTAACCTTAACCACACTGCTAACCCTAACCCTAACCTTAACCACACTGCTAACCCTAACCTTAACCCTAACCCTAACCCTAACCCTAACCCTAATGCCTAACCCTAACCTTAACCACACTGCTAACCCTAATGCCTAACCCTAACCTTAACCACACTGCTAACCCTAACCCTAACCCTAACCTTAACCACACTGCTAACCCTAATGCCTAACCCTAACCTTAACCACACTGCTAACCCTAATGCCTAACCCTAACCACACTGCTAACCCTAATGCCTAACCCTAACCTTAACCACACTGCTAACCCTAATGCCTAACCCTAACCTTAACCACACTGCTAACCCTAATTCCTAACCCTAACCTTAACCACACTGCTAACCCTAACCCTAACCCTAACCTTAACCACACTGCTAACCCTAATGCCTAACATTAACCACACTGCTAACCCTAATGCCTAACCCTAACCTTAACCACACTGCTAACCCTAATGCCTATCCTTAACCTTAACCACACTGCTAACCCTAATGCCTAACCCTAACCACACTGCTAACCCTAATGCCTAACCTTAACCTTAACCACACTGCTAACCCTAATGCCTAACCTTAACCTTAACCACACTGCTAACCCTAATGCCTAACCCTAACCTTAACCACACTGCTAACCCTAATGCCTAACCTTAACCTTAACCACACTGCTAACCCTAATGCCTAACCCTAACCTTAACCACACTGCTAACCCTAATGCCTAACCTTAACCTTAACCTTAACCACACTGCTAACCCTAATGCCTAACCCTAACCTTAACCACACTGCTAACCCTAACCCTAACCCTAACCTTAACCACAGTGCTAACCCTAATGCCTAACCCTAACCTTAACCACACTGCTAACCCTAACCTTAACCACACTGATAACCCTAATGCCTAACCTTAACCACACTGCTAACCCTAATGCCTAACCTTAACCACACTGCTAACCCTAATGCCTAACCCTAACCACACTGCTAACCCTAATGCCTAACCCTAACCTTAACCACACTGCTAACCCTAATGCCTAACCCTAACCTTAACCACACTGCTAACCCTAACCTTAACCACACTGATAACCCTAATGCCTAACCCTAACCACACTGCTAACCCTAATGCCTAACCCTAACCTCAACCACACTGCTAACCCTAATGCCTAACCCTAACCTTAACCACACTGCTAACCCTAATGCCTAACCCTAACCTTAACCACACTGCTAACCCTAATGCCTAACCCTAACCACACTGCTAACCCTAATGCCTAACCCTAACCTTAACCACACTGCTAACCCTAATGCCTAACCTTAACCTTAACCACACTGCTAACCCTAATGCCTAACCCTAACCTTAACCACACTGCTAACCCTAATGCCTAACCTTAACCACACTGCTAACCCTAATGCCTAACCCTAACCTTAACCACACTGCTAACCCTAACCCTAACCCTAACCTTAACCACACTGCTAACCCTAATGCCTAACCCTAACCTTAACCACACTGCTAACCCTAATTCCTAACCCTAACCACACTGCTAACCCTAATGCCTAACCCTAACCTTAACCACACTGCTAACCCTAATGCCTAACCTTAACCTTAACCACACTGCTAACCCTAATGCCTAACCCTAACCTTAACCACACTGCTAACCCTAATGCCTAACCCTAACCTTAACCACACTGCTAACCCTAATGCCTAACCCTAACCACACTGCTAACCCTAATGCCTAACCCTAACCACACTGCTAACCCTAATGCCTAACCCTAACCTTACCCACACTGCTAACCCTAATGCCTAACCCTAACCACACTGCTAACCCTAATGCCTAACCTTAACCACACTGCTAACCCTAATGCCTAACCTTAACCACACTGCTAACCCTAATGCCTAACCCTAACCTTAACCACACTGCTAACCCTAATGCCTAACCCTAACCTTAACCACACTGCTAACCCTAACCTTAACCACACTGCTAACCCTAATGCCTAACCCTAACCTTAACCACACTGCTAACCCTAATGCCTAACCCTAACCTTAACCACACTGCTAACCCTGATGCCTAACCCTAACCTTAACCACACTGCTAACCCTAATGCCTAACCCTAACCTTAACCACACTGCTAACCCTAATGCCTAACCCTAACCTTAACCACACTGCTAACCCTAATGCCTAACCCTAACCTTAACCACACTGCTAACCCTAATGCCTAACCCTAACCTTAACCACACTGCTAACCCTAATGCCTAACCCTAACCTTAACCACACTGCTAACCCTAATGCCTAACCTTAACCACACTGCTAACCCTAATGCCTAACCTTAACCACACTGCTAACCCTAATGCCTAACCCTAACCTTAACCATACTGCTAACCCTAACCCTAACCTTAACCATACTGCTAACCCTAACCCTAACCCTAACCACACTGCTAACCCTAACCTTAACCATACTGCTAACCCTAACCCTAACCTTATATTAAGACCAAAAAGCACATTTTTGTTTTCATACATTTGTACAATATAGTCCCTTGAGATTTTGCAGCTGGCCTATCTAGTGGAAATCACCCAGTTATTCCTCAAGGACAAGACTCATGACAATATATGTCAACCTCTTTAAAGAAGAAGACACAGATGATCTATTGCAGGACAAATCAATGTGAGTGTTTACATAGCTGGCCATGAATGGATGTTGTATTCTACTTCATGGGTTGGTTATGTAGGCTTCTTCTAACCCATTGCTTTCACCTACAGATAATAATATGATTAGGCTAGATCTTTACATTTAATAATATGATTAGGCCAGATCTTTACATTTAATAATATGATTAGGCCAGATATTTACATTTAAAAAAATTATGTCTGTACGATTTCCAGTCATTCCAATTACATCAATACCACTTGATCTTCAAGAATAGGACTTGGAAATATGGAAATATAGATTAGCCAAATTGTTGAACTTAACACCAATACTAAGAGCTATAATTAGCCTACTCTTTTATTTGTGATTTTGTTGTCATGGACGACTGATTGGGCTCATTGCTTCGAGTTGGGGTGAAAAATACTGCTCTCAGAATGGCGTGCTTTGAGCACTACTGTAATGTGCTTTTTGCATGTGGAAAATGTATACCATATGCTGCATTTGCAATAAACCTATTGATAATGTTTTTTATGGCGACACTTTGATATCTTGATCATTTGCAGCTGTTTAAGTAAATTAGATTGAACAATAACAAAACCCCACCTGTGATCTTCTTAAAGTAACGTTTTTTTGACAGTATGGAGGACAATACCACAGGGGAGTTTAGAAGGGAGGAACTAGGGCTGTTACGTTGACCATATTACCGGCACACCAGCGGTCACGAGTCATGACGACAGTCAAATTCCACTTGACCAGTTTGGTCACGGTAATTAGGCTTCTCCAAAGTCTGATGCTGCTTCTGGTCATTAGTAGCCTAGCAAACTTGCTAACTGACTGGTACTCAGCACTCTATTGTCCCTCTAATCACTCTGACATCAATGCAAATGTGTTCGAAAATCAAACACTTCATGAGAGCCTATGAGCTCACGTTGCCCAATATTTCTATAGGCTATGCAATTGCGTGAGAAAACAGAGTTTTGACGGCCTCTATTAAAAAGAGGAGGATCCCATCAGCTTTCTATAGGCTAGGCCTATTATATTTATTCATCAACTTTCCTAATATTAATAACAAGCACATTGCCTCTCTTTACAACAGGAGTATAGCCTACCTGGCTGGCATCAAAATGAACCACGGGAAAAGAGTCCTCCATTTGCTATTGAAGTGAATAGATTACATATATCCCCCCCCCCTGTTTCGAGACAGGTGCATGATAATGGTCCATTCCAGAGTATGTGAGTGGGGCGTGCCAATTTGAATGGAGCGTGGAGCGAGATTGTCAGCCTTCTCTCCCTTCTCTCCCGCTTCATTCTCACTCCAGTAGCGCTTCAGTAGCTCTCCCTTCGCGAGCTCAGGGCATGCCCGGTCCAGCATGCATTTGTGGTCAATTTATGTGCTGCTATAGCCCCTTGCTCTAGCTACTATCATGGAGTTCACTAAATATTTTCATAAAGAAACTGATAAAACACACAGGTGCTAAATCAAGGTGACTAATAAAGATGAGGACCGAGAGCAAGAGAGGGAGTGTGGTGATGTCCACAACTAAAGAATCATAAAATAATCTGAAAAAACACATATCCTGAAAGCATGATTCTCTACTTACTATGTGCACATGCTAAAAGAAAGGAACGAGGTGATAACTAAGTGTCTCATTGTAGCAACATTTTTATAAACTAAAAATCTCTTAAAAGTTTTGTTTAGTTTTGTTCAATTATCTACACAATTCTGGGCCAATAGGCCTGGCATATTCCCACAATCAAGGCGCTTTCTGTTTTGATTTGGTTATTTTGCCTAAATATATATATATATATATATTGTATCTGTCTTGTACATGTGGTCCTCTGACAGTTGTGCGCCTCTTTTTGTGAAGGCTGGAATTGTTCATTTGACCTTCCTCTCGTGTAGCAGATCCTGGACTGTGAAGCCCCGGTCAGCCATGACCTCATCACATGGACAGAGGTACTCCAGGAACCCAGATTCCGATGTTATATATTTGTCGCTACAACTACCTCTATATGCTGAGGAGATGAACATCACAAGACCACAAGGTGCAATGGCCACCAGGTACTTGATAGTGTTCTTGGTGTAGTAATGGCTGAATGACTCCCCCCTTGAATCCAGATTCTTGCACTTCTGTAAAGCAGTTTCTGAGCAGTCAATAATACAGGTTGTTCCTGGGTAGTGGTCCTTAAAACACTGTGGCATTGTAGCACGGATGGTCTCCCTTGGCAACGATGGAATGTACTCCCTCAGATTCTCTTCCATCGTGTCGATCCAATAACTAATCACTCGACTGACAATCCTCTGTGAAACACCAAACCATTCTGCTAGGTACTGCTGCAGCAAGTTGAGCTTCAGCTTCATCAGTGTTATCAGGAGTTGGTCTGTCAGGTCTAACTGAAAGCTGCCTTTGTAGAGGGGTAGTAGATGTTCCCGCCAAGGTAGAAAAGGCAGAAAGAGACAAGCCTGTATGCAGTGGACAGAGTGCTTCATTCCTCAGCAGGGTTTTGTAGAGAGATGCTGCTGGGCACTGTGTACCTGCTTCACAGGTAGTGGGCTTTACATGATCACCTGAGCTGTAGTTGTGATCACCTGAGCTGTAGCTGTGATCACCTGAGCTGTAGTTGTGATCACCTGAGCTGTAGCTGTGATCACCTGAGCTGTAGCTGTGATCACCTGAGCTGTAGCTGTGATCACCTGAGCTGTAGCTGTGATCACCTGAGCTGTAGTTGTGATCACCTGAGCTGTAGCTGTGATCACCTGAGCTGTAGTTGTGATCACCTGAGCTGTAGTCGTGATCACCTGAGCTGTAGTCATGATCACCTGAGCTGTAGTCGTGATCACCTGAGTTGTAGTTGTGATCACCTGAGCTGTAGCTGTGATCACCTGAGCTGTAGCTGTGATCACTTCGAGACGGGTCTGCCCATTGGGTTCGGGCATCCTTCTCTAAAGCCATATCCATTCCTTCTATCTGTGTTGGCCAATCCTCATTTTCAATGTGGTGAACACTTGAGCCTTTTGTGTCATCTATTAAGAAATCAGTATGGCTTGTTAAACAAGTCAATGGACAATTAATAACAAAACACCATACCGCATGGATGCTTCTAATAATATTTAATAATCATAATAGTTATTATATTAATTATTGAGTTGTAGAGGAAATACATTGTGCTATTATGAGTGTGTACTGTGCTTAGTTACAAGAGCAAGATGAGCAGGCAAACTGCTCAAGCGTTTGGCTTACCTGTCACTGATGACTGCTTGACCAACACCTGACATTTCTTTGCAAGTGGAGCATCGTAGCCAAGCCATTTTAATTTAACCTTTATTTAACCTATATTTAACCTTTATTTAACCTTTATTTAACCTTTATTTAACTAGGCAAGTCAGTTAACTTCTTATGGCTGGGGGCAGTAGCTTGGATGAATAAGGTGCCCAGAGTAAACTGCCTGCTTCTCAGTCCCAGAAGCTAAGATATGCATATTATTAGTATATTTGGATAGAAAACACTCTGAAGTTTCTAAAACTGTTTGAATGATGTCTGTGAGTATAACATAACTCATATGGCAGGCAAAAACCTAAGAAGAAATCCAACCAGGAACTGGGAAATCTGAGGTTTGTAGTTTTTCAACTCATTCCCTATTGAAGATACAGTGGGATATTGGTCATATTGCACTTCCTGCGGCTTCCACTAGATGTCAACAGTCTTTAGAACCTTGTTTGATGCTTCTACTGTGAATTGGGGGTGAATGAGAGGGGAATGAGTCAGAGGTCTGGCAGAGAGCCACGAGCTGGACACGCTCGTTCACGTGAGAGCGAGCTCTGTTCCATTGCATTTCTACAGACAAAGGAATTCTCCGGTTGGAACATTATTGAAGAATTATGTTAAAAACATCCTAAAGATCGATTCTATACTTCGTTTGACATGTTTCTACGACCTGTAATATAACTTTTTGGACTTTTTGTCCGTACTTTCCGCTGGACTTGAATGCGCGTCTTGAGTTTGGATTTGTTTACCATGCGGTATGGTGCTAACAAAAGGAGGTATTTGGACATAAACTCCCCTCTGGGCGCAGGTATAGGGCACCCCTCAGCAGGAAAAATAGAACGAGACAATCATTTGTGCCAGGTGTGATATCCCTCTTAAATAGCTTGGGCAAATGTTCCCATTGACCTTTAAGGCCAGCAGGCTAGTCTTTGTTTTAAATGTTTTAAATGTTTTAAATGTTTTATTTTTTAAATTTCTTATTTCTTACTATAATTTTTTTTTTATTGGTGCGTGACTGTTATTGAAAGTTGTATTGTCAATCTTGTTTTGTATTTAACGCCACTTTAAATGTGTACATGACACTGCAACAAAATTTCCCCATGGGGACAATAAAGTAAGTAAGTAAGTAAGTAAGTAAAGGATGAACTTTATCGAACAAATCAAACATTTTTTTGTGGAACTGGGATTCCTGGGAGTGCATTCTGATGAAGATCATCAAAAGTAGGTGAATATTTATAATGCTATTTCTGACTTCTCTTGACTACACAACATGGCGGATATCTGTTTGGCTTGTTTTGGTCTCTGAGCGCCGTACTCAGATTATAGCATGGTTTGCTTTTCGATAAAGCTTTTTTGAAATCTGACACAGCGGTTGTATTAACCTGTCTAGGACTGGGGAACTCCGTTCCGCTAGCGGAACCCATCGCCAACAGGCAATGAAATTGCAGGGCGCCAAATACAAATCAACAGAAATCTCATAAATCAAATTTCTCAAACATACAAGTATTAGGCACCATTTTAAAGATACAATTCTCGTTAATCCAGCCACAGCGTCTGATTTCAAAAATGCTTTACAGCGAAAGCTCCACAAACCAGTTATGTTAGGTCACCACCAAGCCACAGAAAAACACAGCCATTTTTTCCGCCAAAGAGAGGAGTCACAAAAAGCACAAATAGAGATAAAATTAATCACTAACCTTTTATGATCTTCATCAGATGACACTCATTGGACTTCATGTTACACAATACATGTATGTTTTGTTCGATAAAGTGCATATTTATATAAAAAAATCTCATTTTACATTGGCGCGTTACGTTCAGTAGTTCTAAAACATGCGGTGATTGTGCAGAGAGCCACATGAATTCACAGAAATACTCATTATAAATGTTGATGAAAATTCAAGTGTTATGCATGGAACTTCGAGAGAGAGAGAGAGATATTTTGTGAGCGAGAGAATTCGACAGAGAGAGCGAGAGAATTCGACAGAGAGAGCGAGAGAATTCGACAGAGAGAGCGAGAGAATTCAACAGAGAGAGAGAATTCGAGCGAACAATCAAGATATAAAAAGAGTGAGAAAGAGAAAGAGAGAAAGGAGGCGAGCGATTGATTGAGATAGAAAGACAGAGAGGGAGTGGTTTGTCACTCAGCAGGCTGAATTAAAGAGGCTTGTTGTGGCTTTTAATATCCATTCATTGGGTGGACTGCTGACAGTGTGAGAGCGGCGCTCAGCTCAGCTTGCCCAGTCAGGCTAGGATTTATAACTGGCTCTAATGGGCATGCCCAGAACCAATGGACTGCAGTCAGCACATTACCTCTCTCTAGCACTCCCACCCACCACACACACAGAGGAACACACACACAGAGGAACACACACACAGAGGAACACACACAAAGAGGAACACACACACAGAGGAACACACACACAGGGAGGAACACACACACAGAGGAACACACACACAGAGGAACACACACACAGGGAGGAACACACACACAGGGAGGAACACACACACAGAGGAACACACACACACAGAGGAACACACACACACACACACACACAGAGGAACACACACACAGAGGAACACACACACAGAGGAACACACACACACGGAGGAACACACACACAGAGGAACACACACACAGAGGAACACACACACAGAGGAACACACACACAGAGGAACACACACACACAGAGGAAAACACACACAGAGGATCACACACACAGGGAGGAACACACACACACACACACACACACACAGGAGCTTACACAAGGTTTTACGTGAGGTTGCAGGCACACATGAACACACACTTTTGTTGCTCACATGGCTGTGAGGACATACACTTCTGCGCACACGCCCACGAACACACAAGCACACAAGCACACACACACACACACACACACACACACACACACACACACACACACACACACACACACACACACACACACACACACACACACACTGACCTGTCCAGCTGGGGGTATCCATGTACAGCTGACAGCTGACAGTGAGGGGACTGATGTGGTACCCTGAAGGAGAAACAAACATTACAACAACATTACAACAACATTACAACAACATTAGAACAACATTACAACAAACATTACAACAACATGAAAGGAAAAATTACTTTGAAACAATTTTGAGTACACAAAGTTATCCTCATCATCATCATGAATGCTTTGTTAATACTGATGGGCACAGTTTATATATCACGTGAAAACAGGGAAATAGCTAACTACAGCCTCTAGTAGATCATTAGAGTCTGAAATATGACTGGAACTATGTCCACTGTGAGATAAAACCTCTCTACTACACACAGCTGTATCCTCAAGCCAGAGTGAGGGAACTACAGGCACACAACCACAGGAGTCCAGAGCCCTACACTCTTTGAAAACAAGAACCTTCTACCTAGAACCTTCTATGAAGGGTTCTACCAAGAACCATTTTATTATCTAAAGATTCTTCCTATAACCGTTTGTCAGGTGTAAAGTAATTTATAAAAAATACTTTGAAGTGCTACTTAAGTATTTATTCATGGTATCTGTACTTTACTATTTCTAGTATTTATATTTATTTTACTTTTACTTCAGTACATTCCTAAAGAAAATAATATATGTTTTACTCAAAACATTTTCCCTGACACCCAAAAGTACTCGTTACATTTTGAATGCTTAGCAGGACAGAAACATGGTCTAATTCACACACTTATTACTGCACCTGTACATAGCCCATCAATAATTTAGCCCAAACAACTACCTCTTTCCCTACTGTATTTATTTATTTATTTATTTTGCTCCTTTGCACCCCATTATTTATATCTCTACTTTGCAAATTCTTCCACTGCAAATCTACCATTCCAGTTTGTTTTACTTGCTATATTGTATTTACTTTGCCACCATGGCCTTTTTTTTTGCCTTCACCTTCCTTATCTCACCTCATTTGCTCACATTGTATATAGACTTATTTTTCTACTGTATTATTGACTGTATGTTTGTTTTACTCCATGTGTAACTCTGTGTTGTTGTATGTGTCGAACTGCTTTGCTTTATCTTGGCCAGGTTGCAATTGTAAATGAGAACTTGTTCTCAACTAGCCTACCTGGTTAAATAAAGGTGAAATAAATACAAATAAGAAAATCAAGAGAACATCCCTGGTCATACCTGGCAGACTCACTAAACACACATGCTTTGTTTGTAAATGATGTCTGAGTGTTGGAGTGTGCCACTGGCTATTCACCACATTGTTAGGCTATAACTCGGCCCTCAAAGAAAGGTTTTATGATATATGTAATTATTGTCATGAATAATTACATTTTAAGGAAAATGGTGCCGTCTGGTTTGCTCAATATATTTTAGCAATTAGTATATTTTTAGCAATTACATTTACTTTCGATACGAAAGTATATTTTAAACCAAAAACTTTTTTAATTTCACTCAAGTAGGATTTTACTGGGTGACTTTCACTTTTACTTGAGTCATTTTTGATTAAGTTCTCTTTACTTTTACTCAAGTATGACAATTGGGTCCTTTTTCCACCACTGCCGTTTATGAAGGGTTCTACCAAAAACCCATTTTTCTTTGCAGGGTTCTGAACCCTCTATGAACGGGCAGATCCCACCAGCCTTATTAGTGTTTAAAATGTTACTATTTATGACAATAATTACATATATCCTAAGGCCTTTCTTTGAGGGCCAAATTATACCCTAACAATGTGGTGTTAGGAATGTCCTGGTTTAAAGTCCACATCAGGCCTACAAGTCACATTATGCCGGCTTGCAAAGTGATGTGTAAATCCTATTGGAATCCAGACAGAGTTAGGATATCCAAACATTAAAGGAAAACTTCACCCAAAAACTATCTTTTGGTAGTTGTTTCATTAGTCTATTGTTGACATAGTCCCAAAATGTTTTGCTTGTTAGCAATCAAGTTTTCAAGATATGTAACTTTTCAAATACAGAAAACATCCCCGTATGATTTCCGTATTTTGAACGAGGTAGGGTAGCAGCTACAAGGTGCACTGGTTTCTGTAAAGAACTGCAACACTGCTGGGTTTTTCACACGTGTTGATCAAAGTGGTTCTTGGTAGAACCCTATCACTCCGCAAAGAACCCTTTTGGAACCGTTTTTTGTAAGAGTGTTGAGAAGAGAGGGATGAGGAGGCAGAATAATAGAAGGAGGGAAAAGGGAGGATAAATGACAATCTAGCAAGTTTACTTTTGGAAGTGCTTTGCTACACACAAACCTCCCGTGTGTAATACCATATTAGCCGTAGTGGACCCTAGGGAAATCCTGTCTGAGTGACTAAACATTTCCCCGCCTGGCGCTGCACTATCCTAATGAGTGTAATGGCAGCACGTTGGACCCATTCAGATAAAACATGTGTAGAAGAGTGTTGGCCGGGGCCTTTTCTACTGACAAAGAGAGGAGCGGCGCATCACTGGATCTTTGAAATGGTTTACAGTAATCTGACGTATAGATACTGTATAATCGCTTCAGGAGAGAGTGAGAGGGACCTATCAGCGTTCAGAACCGTAGTGCCTGAACCCTTCTTCTGCAACTGGATCCTGGACTTCCTGACGGGCCACCCCCAGGTTGTAAGGGTAGGCAACAACACGTCCGCCACGCTGACCCTAGATACGGGAACCCCCCAGGGGTGTGTGCTTGCTCCCCTGCTGTACTCCCTGTTCACCTAACGACTGTGGGGCCGTGCACGACTACAACACCATCGTTAAGTTTGCAGACGACGGTGTTAGGCCTGATCGCTGATGACGATGATACAGTCTATAGGGAGGATGTCAGAGACCAGACAGTGTGATGCTAGGACAAGAACCTCTCCCTCAATGTCAGCAACACAAAGGAGCTGATCGTGGACTACAGGAAACGGAGGGCTGAGCACGCCCCCATTCACATCGACAGGGCTGTAGTGGAGGGGGTCGAGAGTTTCAATTTCCTTGGTATCCACATCACTAAGGATCTATCATGGTCCACACACCAAGACAGTCGTGAAGAGGGCATGACAATGTCTCTTCCCCCTCAGGAGAATGAAACGATTTGGCATGGGCCCTCAGCTCCTCAAAAAGGTCTACAGCTGCACCATTGAGAGCATCTTGACTGGCTGCATCACCGTTTGGTATGGTAACTGGTTGGCAATCAACCACAAGGCACCACAGAGGATAGTGCGTATGGCCCAGTACATCACTGGGGCCAAGCTCCCTGCCATCCAGTACCTCTATACCAGGCGGTGTCAGAGGAAGGCCCAGCCAGCCAACTCACAGACTGTTGTCTCTGCTACCACACAGCAGGCAGTACCAATACACCAAGTCTGGAACCAACAGGACCCTGAACAGCTTCATAAGACTGCTAAAGAGTAAGTTAAATACCCAGACTATCTGCATTGACCCCTTTTGCACAAACATTTTTTGACTCATTACAAATGAGGCTGCTACCTTTTGTTATCAATTCTATTCTGTTGCCAAGTAACTTTATCGTAGCTGTGTTGTGTGTAGTAGGTGTGTTGTGTGTAGTAGGTGTGTTGTGTATAGTAGGTGTGTTGTGTTGTGTGTAGTAGGTGTGTTGTGGTGTGTATAGTAGGTGTGTTGTGTGTAGTAGGTGTGTTGTGTTGTGTGTAGTAGGTGTGTTGTGTGTAGTAGGTGTGTTGTGTGTAGTAGGTGTGTTGTGTGTAGTAGGTGTGTTGTGTTGTGTATAGTAGGTGTGTTGTGTGTAGTAGGTGTGTTGTGTTGTGTATAGTAGGTGTGTTGTGTATAGTAGGTGTGTTGTGTTGTGTGTAGTAGGTGTGTTGTGTGTAGTAGGTGTGTTGTGTGTAGTAGGTGTGTTGTGTTGTGTATAGTAGGTGTGTTGTGTTGTGTATAGTAGGTGTGTTGTGTGTAGTAGGTGTGTTGTGTGTAGTAGGTGTGTTGTGTTGTGTATAGTAGGTGTGTTGTGTATAGTAGGTGTGTTGTGTGTAGTAGGTGTGTTGTGTGTAGTAGGTGTGTTGTGTTGTGTATAGTAGGTGTGTTGTGTGTAGTAGGTGTGTTGTGTTGTGTATAGTAGGTGTGTTGTGTGTAATAGGTGTGTTGTGTTGTGTATAGTAGGTGTGTTGTGTATAGTAGGTGTGGTGTGTGTAGTAGGTGTGTTGTGTGTAGTAGGTGTGTTGTGTATAGTAGGTGTGTTGTGTATAGTAGGTGTGTTGTGTTGTGTATAGTAGGTGTGTTGTGTTGTGTATAGTAGGTGTGTTGTGTATAGTAGGTGTGTTGTGTTGTGTATAGTAGGTGTGTTGTGTATAGTAGGTGTGTTGTGTTGTGTATAGTAGGTGTGTTGTGTATAGTAGGTGTGTTGTGTTGTGTATAGTAGGTGTGTTGTGTTGTGTATAGTAGGTGTGTTGTGTGTAGTAGGTGTGTTGTGTATAGTAGGTGTGTTGTGTATAGTAGGTGTGTTGTGTGTAGTAGGTGTGTTGTGTGTAGTAGGTGTGTTGTGTATAGTAGGTGTGTTGTGTATAGTAGGTGTGTTGTGTATAGTAGGTGTGTTGTGTATAGTAGGTGTGTTGTGTGTAGTAGGTGTGTTGTGTGTAATAGGTGTGTTGTGTATAGTAGGTGTGTTGTGTGTAGTAGGTGTGTTGTGTATAGTAGGTGTGTTGTGTGTAGTAGGTGTGTTGTGTTGTGTATAGTAGGTGTGTTGTGTATAGTAGGTGTGTTGTGTGTAGTAGATGTGTTGTGTATAGTAGGTGTGTTGTGTGTAGTAGGTGTGTTGTGTTGTGTATAGTAGGTGTGTTGTGTGTAGTAGGTGTGTTGTGTATAGTAGGTGTGTTGTGTTGTGTATAGTAGGTGTGTTGTGTGTAGTAGGTGTGTTGTGTTGTGTATAGTAGGTGTGTTGTGTGTAGTAGGTGTGTTGTGTATAGTAGGTGTGTTGTGTTGTGTATAGTAGGTGTGTTGTGTGTAGTAGGTGTGTTGTGTTGTGTATAGTAGGTGTGTTGTGTGTAGTAGGTGTGTTGTGTGTAGTAGGTGTGTTGTGTGTAGTAGGTGTGTTGTGTGTAGTAGGTGTGTTGTGTGTAGTAGGTGTGTTGTGTGTAGTAGGTGTGTTGTGTATAGTAGGTGTGTTGTGTGTAGTAGGTGTGTTGTGTATAGTAGGTGTGTTGTGTGTAGTAGGTGTGTTGTGTGTAGTAGGTGTGTTGTGTATAGTAGGTGTGTTGTGTGTAGTAGGTGTGTTGTGTTGTGTATAGTAGGTGTGTTGTGTGTAGTAGGTGTGTTGTGTATAGTAGGTGTGTTGTGTTGTGTATAGTAGGTGTGTTGTGTGTAGTAGGTGTGTTGTGTGTAGTAGGTGTGTTGTGTATAGTAGGTGTGTTGTGTATAGTAGGTGTGTTGTGTGTAGTAGGTGTGTTGTGTATAGTAGGTGTGTTGTGTGTAGTAGGTGTGTTGTGTGTAGTAGGTGTGTTGTGTGTAGTAGGTGTGTTGTGTATAGTAGGTGTGTTGTGTTGTGTATAGTAGGTGTGTTGTGTATAGTAGGTGTGTTGTGTGTAGTAGGTGTGTTGTGTGTAGTAGGTGTGTTGTGTTGTGTTTAGTAGGTGTGTTGTGTGTAGTAGGTGTGTTGTGTGTAGTAGGTGTGTTGTGTGTAGTAGGTGTGTTGTGTATAGTAGGTGTGTTGTGTGTAGTAGGTGTGTTGTGTGTAATAGGTGTGTTGTGTATAGTAGGTGTGTTGTGTTGTGTATAGTAGGTGTGTTGTGTGTAGTAGGTGTGTTGTGTGTAGTAGGTGTGTTGTGTTGTGTGTAGTAGGTGTGTTGTGTGTAGTAGGTGTGTTGTGTGTAGTAGGTGTGTTGTGTGTAGTAGGTGTGTTGTGTGTAGTAGGTGTGTTGTGTGTAGTAGGTGTGTTGTGTGTAGTAGGTGTGTTGTGTGTAGTAGGTGTGTTGTGTATAGTAGGTGTGTTGTGTGTAGTAGGTGTGTTGTGTGTAGTAGGTGTGTTGTGTATAGTAGGTGTGTTGTGTATAGTAGGTGTGTTGTGTGTAGTAGGTGTGTTGTGTTGTGTGTAGTAGGTGTGTTGTGTGTAGTAGGTGTGTTGTGTGTAGTAGGTGTGTTGTGTATAGTAGGTGTGTTGTGTATAGTAGGTGTGTTGTGTATAGTAGGTGTGTTGTGTTGTGTGTAGTAGGTGTGTTGTGTTGTGTATAGTAGGTGTGTTGTGTGTAGTAGGTGTGTTGTGTGTAGTAGGTGTGTTGTGTTGTGTGTAGTAGGTGTGTTGTGTGTAGTAGGTGTGTTGTGTTGTGTATAGTAGGTGTGTTGTGTGTAGTAGGTGTGTTGTGTGTAGTAGGTGTGTTGTGTATAGTAGGTGTGTTGTGTTGTGTGTAGTAGGTGTGTTGTGTTGTGTATAGTAGGTGTGTTGTGTGTAGTAGGTGTGTTGTGTGTAGCAGGTGTGTTGTGTTGTGTATAGTAGGTGTGTTGTGTGTAGTAGGTGTGTTGTGTATAGTAGGTGTGTTGTGTTGTGTATAGTAGGTGTGTTGTGTGTAGTAGGTGTGTTGTGTATAGTAGGTGTGTTGTGTTGTGTATAGTAGGTGTGTTGTGTTGTGTATAGTAGGTGTGTTGTGTATAGTAGGTGTGTTGTGTGTAGTAGGTGTGTTGTGTGTAGTAGGTGTGTTGTGTGTAGTAGGTGTGTTGTGTTGTGTATAGTAGGTGTGTTGTGTGTAGTAGGTGTGTTGTGTGTAGTAGGTGTGTTGTGTTGTGTGTAGTAGGTGTGTTGTGTAGTAGGTGTGTTGTGTGTAGTAGGTGTGTTGTGTGTAGTAGGTGTGTTGTGTGTAATAGGTGTGTTGTGTGTAGTAGGTGTGTTGTGTGTAGTAGGTGTGTTGTGTGTAGTAGGTGTGTTGTGTTGTGTATAGTAGGTGTGTTGTGTATAGTAGGTGTGTTGTGTTGTGTGTAGTAGGTGTGTTGTGTGTAGTAGGTGTGTTGTGTGTAGTAGGTGTGTTGTGTGTAGTAGGTGTGTTGTGTGTAGTAGGTGTGTTGTGTTGTGTGTAGTAGGTGTGTTGTGTGTAGTAGGTGTGTTGTGTTGTGTATAGTAGGTGTGTTGTGTATAGTAGGTGTGTTGTGTGTAGTAGGTGTGTTGTGTATAGTAGGTGTGTTGTGTGTAGTAGGTGTGTTGTGTATAGTAGGTGTGTTGTGTTGTGTATAGTAGGTGTGTTGTGTATAGTAGGTGTGTTGTGTGTAGTAGGTGTGTTGTGTGTAGTAGGTGTGTTGTGTGTAATAGGTGTGTTGTGTGTAGTAGGTGTGGTGTGTGTAGTAGGTGTGTTGTGTGTAGTAGGTGTGTTGTGTGTAGTAGGTGTGTTGTGTATAGTAGGTGTGTTGTGTATATTAGGTGTGTTGTGTGTAGTAGGTGTGTTGTGTGTAGTAGGTGTGTTGTGTGTAGTAGGTGTGTTGTGTATAGTAGGTGTGTTGTGTGTAGTAGGTGTGTTGTGTGTAGTAGGTGTGTTGTGTGTAGTAGGTGTGTTGTGTGTAATAGGTGTGTTGTGTGTAGTAGGTGTGTTGTGTGTAGTAGGTGTGTTGTGTTGTGTGTAGTAGGTGTTGTGTGTAGTAGGTGTGTTGTGTTGTGTGTAGTAGGTGTTGTGTGTAGTAGGTGTGTTGTGTGTAGTAGGTGTGTTGTGTGTAGTAGGTGTGTTGTGTTGTGTGTAGTAGGTGTTGTGTGTAGTAGGTGTGTTGTGTTGTGTGTAGTAGGTGTTGTGTGTAGTAGGTGTGTTGTGTGTAGTAGGTGTGTTGTGTTGTGTATAGTAGGTGTGTTGTGTGTAGTAGGTGTGTTGTGTGTAGCAGGTGTGTTGTGTTGTGTATAGTAGGTGTGTTGTGTTGTGTATAGTAGGTGTGTTGTGTGTAGTAGGTGTGTTGTGTGTAGTAGGTGTGTTGTGTTGTGTGTAGTAGGTGTGTTGTGTGTAGTAGGTGTGTTGTGTGTAGTAGGTGTGTTGTGTGTAGTAGGTGTGTTGTGTGTAATAGGTGTGTTGTGGTGTGTATAGTAGGTGTGTTGTGTGTAGTAGGTGTGTTGTGTTGTGTATAGTAGGTGTGTTGTGTATAGTAGGTGTGTTGTGTGTAGTAGGTGTGTTGTGTTGTGTATAGTAGGTGTGTTGTGTGTAGTAGGTGTGTTGTGTATAGTAGGTGTGTTGTGTATAGTAGGTGTGTTGTGTTGTGTATAGTAGGTGTGTTGTGTTGTGTATAGTAGGTGTGTTGTGTATAGTAGGTGTGTTGTGTGTAGTAGGTGTGTTGTGTGTAGTAGGTGTGTTGTGTGTAATAGGTGTGTTGTGTGTAGTAGGTGTGGTGTGTGTAGTAGGTGTGTTGTGTGTAGTAGGTGTGTTGTGTATAGTAGGTGTGTTGTGTATATTAGGTGTGTTGTGTGTAGTAGGTGTGTTGTGTATATTAGGTGTGTTGTGTGTAGTAGGTGTGTTGTGTGTAGTAGGTGTGGTGTGTGTAGTAGGTGTGTTGTGTGTAGTAGGTGTGTTGTGTATAGTAGGTGTGTTGTGTGTAGTAGGTGTGTTGTGTGTAGTAGGTGTGTTGTGTGTAGTAGGTGTGTTGTGTGTAGTAGGTGTGTTGTGTGTAATAGGTGTGTTGTGTGTAGTAGGTGTGTTGTGTGTAGTAGGTGTGTTGTGTTGTGTGTAGTAGGTGTTGTGTGTAGTAGGTGTGTTGTGTTGTGTGTAGTAGGTGTTGTGTGTAGTAGGTGTGTTGTGTGTAGTAGGTGTGTTGTGTGTAGTAGGTGTGTTGTGTTGTGTGTAGTAGGTGTTGTGTGTAGTAGGTGTGTTGTGTATCGTAGCTGTGTATAGTAGGTGTATTTTCTATCCTACAATATCTAAAGTTGGCATTGACCCAATATGTGGCTGCGTTGCATGTGTTGACCTAATACATGTCTGTAATTTACCCAGAGCGACTTAAAGGAACAATTATGGTTACTGAAGAGCACATTGACAAATCTTCACCAAGTCAGCACCGGGAAGCGAACCAGCAACCCTCCGGTTACTGGCCCAATCCACTTCGCCGCTAGGCTACCTGCCACCCCTGATACTTCCAAGAGGGCATTGAGCCAGACTGTTTACTGAAGAGACTTAATTGATGTTCAGACCTCAGGACCCCTGTCTCTCACTACCTGACTACGAACTCACCCCAGCCCTCACTCCAGCACTCAACCCTGCCCTCACCCCAGCCCTCAACCTTCACACCAGCCTTCACACCAGCCCTCACCCCTGTCCTCACACCAGCCCTTACCCCTTCCCTCACACCAGCCCTCACCCCAGGCCTCACCCCAGCCCTCAGCCTTCACACCAGCCCTCACCCCTGCCCTCACCCCAGCCCTCAGCCTTCACACCAGCCTTCACACCAGCCCTCACCCCTGTCCTCACACCAGCCCTTACCCCTTCCCTCACACCAGCCCTCACCCCTTCCCTCACACCAGCCCTCACCCCAGGCCTCACCCCAGCCCTCAGCCTTCACACCAGCCCTCACCCCTGCCCTCACCCCAGCCCTCAGACTTCACACCAGCCCTCACCCCTGCCCTCACCCCAGCCCTCACCCCAGCCCTCACCCCTGCCCTCACCCCAGCCCCCAGCCTTCACACCAGCCATCACCCCTGCCCTCACCCCTGCCCTCACCTCACCCCTTACCCCAGCCCTCACCCCTTACCCCAGCCCTCACCCCTTACCCCAGCCCTCACCCCAGCCATCACCCCTTACCCCAGCCCACCTCTATTAACATGGACAATATAATATAATAAAAATGAATATAAAATAATAGCATTGAACAGAGTATGCCATAATTTAGTTTCAGCATATCCAGTTTTCGTAATAAAACAGATGTTTGCATTTGCTGTCAATATTCCCCATATTTCACATTCATATCACCAGCAGTTTCAAATCATACAATATACTTTTCTGACATACAAAATTAGATATACTGTATATTTCGCTCCATCTCATCACTCACGCACACGCACACGCACACGCACACGCACACGCACACGCACACAGACACACACACAGACACACACACACACACACACAGACACACACACACACACACACACACACACACACACACACACACACACACACACACACACACATACAGAAACAGACACACACAGTCTCACACACACAGACACACACACACACACACACACAGACACACACAGACACACACACACACACACACACACACACACAGAAACAAACACACATGCACACACACACACACACTTCCCCATCCAATAGACAGATAATGGAGGGTTATTGAATGGTTGTGTGGAGGCTGAAGGAGGGTTGATGAATGGTTGTGTGGAGGTTGAAGGAAGGTTCATGAATGGTTGTGTGGAGGTTGAAGGAAGGTTAATGGAGGGTTAATTAATGGTTGATCAGGCTAGCCGATGGCATCAATGATGGAAGTGATGGAATATGGAAGTTGAAGCTCCACGGAAAAATTGCTACAACATAACTACCTTAAGTGTGTGTGTGTGCGTGTGTGTGTGTGTGTTTGTGTGTATGTGTTTGTGTGTGTGTGTATGTGTGTGTGTCTGTTTATCTAATCCCCTGACCCCTAACCTATTGGCCCGGCGGGTGACTGGGAGTGATTCCATTAATGTTCCAGTAATTCAACACACGCTTAATCATGTCAAGTTTAATAACTCCAATTAAATTATAACAGCCTCTCGTGTACCATCATACCATCACAGCACCGAGAGATAACAGGGAGAGAGAGAGGGAGAGAGAGGGAGAGAGAGATGGAGAGGGAGAGAGAGATGGAGAGGGAGAGAGAGTGAGAGAGATAGGAGAGAGAGGGAGAGGAAAAGGAGAGAGAGAGAGAGGAAAAGGAGAGAGAGAGAGAGAGGAAAAGGAGAGGAAAAGGAGAGAGAGAGAGAGAGAGAGAGAGAGAGAGAGAGAGAGAGAAGGGTAGATAGAGGGATGGAGAGAGAGCTTAGACATGAGAAGAGGCACAATGAATGCACAAAGGGGAAGAGGGGGATGAGAGAGCCTCCTGCCGCGACCAGATGTAGAGGAGATTCTCTCGTGGTAATGTGTAATGGATGGACACATGTAACATACGGTGCCTTCGGAAAGTATTCAGACCTCTGTACTTTTTTGTTTTTACGTTTCAGCCTTATTCTAAAATGGATTAAATAGATTTTTTCTCATCATAACCATTAATGGCAAAGCAAAAACAGGTTTAAGAAATTTTTGCTAATGTATATTAAAAAAAAAAGAAATATCACATGTACATAAGTATTCAGACTTGACTTAGTACTTTGTTGAAGCACCTTTGGCAGCGATTACAGCATCGAGTCTTCTTGGGTATGATGCTACAAGATTGGCACACCTGTATTTGGGGAGTTTCTCCCATTCTTCTCTGCAGATCCTCTCAAGCTCTGTCAGCTTGGATGGGGAGCGTCGCTGCACAGATATTTTCAAATCATAATCAAATCAAATTTTATTAGTCACATGAGCCAAATACAACAGTGAAATGTTTACTTACAAGTCATTAACCAACAATGCAGTTAAACAAATACAAATAAGAATAAGAAATACAATTCAACAAGTAGTTAAAGAGCAGCAGTAAAATAACAATAGCGAGACTTACAGAGTCAATCTGCGGGGGCACCGTTTAGTCGATGTAATTGCGGTAATATGTACATCTAGGTAGAGTTATTAAAGTGACTATGCATAGATAATAACAGAGTAGCATCAGCGTATGGGGGGAGGGGGCAATGCAAATAGTCTGTGTAGCCATTTGATTAGATATTCAGGAGTCTTTTGGCTTGAGGGGTAGAAGCTGTTTAGAAGCTTCTTAGACCTAGACTTGGCGGTCCGGTACTGCTTGCCGTGTGGTAGCAGAGAGAACAGTCTATAACTAGGGTGGCTGGAGTCTTTGACAATGTTTATGGCCTTCCTCTGATACCACCTGGTATAGAGGTCCTGGATGGCAGGAAGCTTGGCCCCAGTGATGTACTGGGCCGTACGCACTAACCTCTGTAGTGCCTTGCGGTTGGAGACCGAGCACTTGCCATACCAGGCAGTGATGCAATCAGTCAGGATGCTCTCGATGGTTCAGCTGTAGAACTTTTTGAGGATCTGAGGACCCATGCCAAATATTTTCAGTCTCCTGAGGGGGAATAGGTTTTGTCGTGCCCTCTTCACAATTGTCTTGGTGTGCTTGGACCATGTTAGTTTGTTGGTGATGTGGAAACCAAGGAACTTGAAGCTCTCAACCTGCTCCACCACAGCCAAGTCCTCCTTTCCCTCTAGTCCACAGTAATTTCCTTTGACTTGAACACATTGAGGGAGAGATTGTTGTCCTGGCACCACACGGCCAGGTCTCTGACCTCCTCTTTACAGGCTGTCTCGTTGTTGTCGGTGATCAGGCCTACCACTGTTGTGTCATCTGCAAACTTAACGATGGTGTTGGAGTCGTGCCTTGCCGTGCAGTCATGAGTGAACAGGGAGTACAGGAAAGGACTGAGCACGCATCACTGAGGGGCCCCCCGTGTTGAGGATCAGCCTGGCAGATGTGTTGTTATCTACACTTTCCACCTGCGGGCGGCCCGTCAGGAAGTCCAGGTCCAGTTGCAGAGGGAGGTGTTTAGTCTCAGGGTCCTTAGCTTATTGATGAGCTTTGTGAGTACTATGGTGTTGAACGCTGAGCTGTAGTCAATGAATAGCATTCAGGTCTCTCCAGAAATGTTCGATCGGGTTCAAGACCGGGCTCTGGCTGGGCCACTCATGGGCATTCAGAGACTTGTCCCGAAGCCACTCCTGCGTTGTCTTGGCTGTGTGTTTAGGGTTGTTGCCCTGTTGGAAGGTGAACCTTAGCCCCAGTCTGAGGTCCTGAGTGCTCTGGAGCAGGTTTTCATCAAGGATCTCTCTGTACTCTGCTCCAATCATCTATGCCTTGATCCTGACTGGTCTCCCAGTCCCTGCCGTGGAAAAACTTCCCCACAGCCTGATGCTGCCACCACCATGCTTCACCTTAGGGATGGTGCCAGGTTTCCTCCAGACATAATTCAGGCCAAAGAGAATCTTGTTTGTCCTGGTCTGAGAGTCTTTAGGTGCTTTTTGGTCAACTCCAAGCTGACTGTCATGTGACTTCTACTGAGGAGTGGCTTCCGTCTGGCCACTCTACCATAAAGGACTGATTGGTGGATGCTGCAGATCAGGCTGTCCTTCTGGAAGGTTCTCCCATCTCCACAGAGGAACTCTAGAGCTCTGTCAGAGTGACCATCGGGTTCTTGGTCACCTCCCTGACCAAGGTCCTTCTCCCCCGATTGCTAAGATAGGCCGGGTGGCTAACTCTAGGAAGAGTCTTGATGGTTACAAAATTATTCAATTTATGAATGATGAAGGCCACTGTGTTCTTGGTGACCTTCAATGCTGCAGAAATGTTTTGGTACGCTTCCCCAGACCTGTGCCTCGACAGAATCCTGTCTCGGAGTGCTACGGACAATTCCTTCGGCCTCATGGCTTGGTATTTGCTTTGACATGCACTGTCAACTGTTGGACCTTATATAGACAGTCCAATCAACTGAATTTACCACAGGTGGACTCCAATCAAGTTGTAGAAACAGCTCAAGGATGATCAATGGAAACAGGCCGCACCTGAGCTGAAGTTCAAGTCTGATATCAATGGGTCTGAATTCCTATGTAAATAAGGTATTTCTGTTTAATTTAATGTTTAATTTTAATAATTTTAAATTGTTTACATTTGCAAAAAAAAAAAATGTTGGGGTATTGCATCTAGATTGCTGATAAAAAATTATATTTAATCCATTTTAGAATGAGGCTGTAAATCAGCATTTCCAGATTCAACTAGTTCCCAAACTAACACTCTGCACTCTGTCCCTGTTAAAGTATCTTCTCAATTCATTGTTGTGCTAGGGAGGGAGGCAGCGAGGGAGGGAGGGAGCGAGCAATGGAGAGAGGGATTGAGAGAGGGAGGGAGGGTAGTTGATGAATGATGGCATAGTGCGGATGGGTGTCCATGCCACCTTTACTAAACCACATGGAGTAAATGTTAATGAGAGATCCCAAATGCCAGCGCACAGAGGAGGCAGGCCTGCTTAACACAGAACCAATGATAAATAACTAGATGATGCACAAGCTAATGCTGGGCTGGGAGAGGGGGAGAGGGAGAGAGGGAAAGAGAGATGGAAGGAAGGAAGGGAGTGGGGAAGAGAGGGAGAAGGAAGGAAGGAAGGAAGGAAGGAAGGAAGGAAGGAAGGAAGGAAGGAGAGGGAGTGGGGAAGAGAGAGAGAGAGGGAAGGAAGGAAGGAAGGAAGGAAGGAAGGAAGGAAGGAAGGAAGGAAGGAAGGAAGGAAGGAAGGAAGGAAGGAGAGGGAGTGGGGAAGAGAGAGAGAGAGGGAAGGAAGGAAGGAAGGAAGGAAGGAAGGACGGAAGGAAGGAAGGAAGGAAGGAAGGAAGGAAGGAAGGAAGGAAGGAAGGAAGGAAGGAAGGAAGGAAGGAAGGAAAGAGAGGGGGTGGAGAAGAGAGAGAGAGAGGGAGAGGATATTGGCTGAATTATGCAGATAAAAATAGAAGCACTTCTGTAATAAAAAAAAGAGGGAATAATGGAGGAAGATCGCTGATGGGAGGAACGTAAAGATGAGTAATGACAAACAGTAAAGCTTCCAAAATAAAACACATTGTTAAAAAAAACGCTGTCCGCAAACACACACACACACACACACACACACACACACACACACACACACACACACACACACACACACACACACTGTCCGCAAACACACACACACACACACACACACACACACACACACACACACACACACACACACACACACACACACACACACACACACACACAAACACTGTCCGCAAACACACACACACACACACACACACACACACACACACACACACACACACACACACACACACACACACACACACACACACACACACACACAAACAAACACTGTCCGCAAACACACACACACACACACACACACAAACACACACATACACACACACACACACACAATGCATGAATAATTACAAAACAACAGCATGGTTTATTTCCTATTCATGTTGATTTAAGAAAATACAAGAAGCAGTAAAAAGTAACACGGATGTAAAGCAGGATGATGTAAAATACATCATCCGCCGTGCACGGAGTGTGTGTGTGTGTGGTTGTGTGGGTAAATGTGTGTGTGAGTGTGTGTGTGTGTGTGTGTGTGTGTGTGTGTGTGTGTGGTTGTGTGGGTAAATGTGTGTGTGAGTGTGTGTGTGTGTGTGTGGTTGTGTGGGTAAATGTGTGTGTGTGTGAGTGTGTGTGTGTGTGTGTGGTTGTGTGGGTAAATGTGTGTGTGTGTGTGGTTGTGTGGGTAAATGTGTGTGTGAGTGTGTGTGTGTGTGTGTGTGTGTGGTTGTGTGGGTAAATGTGTGTGTGCGTGTGTACATGGGTGTTAGCAGGTGAGAACAGCCCATTCTGGATGGAAGAAGTCCTTATTTCACTGGACAGGAAGTCATTATTTTTCCCCATGTGTCTTTGTTTTGTAGTGATTTGGTAACAAGCGCTGAAGTTTTATGACGGGAGGGATGAGAGCTTCCTAATCACTGACTAAGGTAGCTGGGTAGGTGGTGGAGGAGGAGGAGGAGGAGGAGGAGGAAGAAGAGGAGGAGCAAGAAGAAGAGGAGGAGGAGGAGGAGGAGGAGGAGGTTGGGCTGGGCCAGATGGAGGATACAGTTTAATGACTGACTGAGAAGCGGTCCAGGCATTGTGGAGGGATATTATACAGCTGCCATACCAGGCAGTGATGCAACCAGTCAGGATGCTCTTGATGGTGCAGCTGTAGAACCTTTTGAGGATCTGAGGACACATGCCAAATCTTTTCAGTCTCCTGAGGGGGAATAGGTTTTGTCGTGCCCTCTT
>NC_052341.1:510193-512693 GCF_016432855.1 Salvelinus namaycush | reverse complement strand
TTTCAACCGATCGCTGCCTGCACCCGCCCGCCCGACCAGCATCACTACTCTGGACGTTTCTGACTTAACTTCTTTGGGGTACCCCCCCTTCTTCTCAATTTCCGCCTAAAGACATACCCTAATCTAACTGCCTGTAGCTCAGGCTCAGAAGCAAGGATATGCATATTCTTGGTATAATTTGAAAGGAAACACTCTGAATTGTGTGGAAATTTGAATTGAATGTAGGAGAATATAACACAATAGATCTGGTAGAAGAAAATACAAGGAATTAAACATACGTTTTCTGTTTTTTATTGTTGCTGCATCATCTTTCAAATGACCAAGAACAGCCAAACATACAGATAGGATGCTGTGGATGATTTGAATGAAGAACATAAGATGGCAACAATAGCTGAGCAAAGTTTTAGACAGATAACTTCAAAAATGAGAGAGCTACATGACATTGAGCATGAAGTCACCCAGGTGTCCCACACAAATGTACCCAAATGTACCCAAGTGGCCGAATTGGTACAGTGATACATTTTGAAGGAAATAACTATATACAAAATACATAAATGCTATTCTAACACACCCCCCCCCAATAAAAAATATATATATATGAAAAAAATAATGTAAAAAATAATTAATAATAAACAAACAAATAACAAGTGTAACTATTTACACATTTTCTATTTACAATATTGTGAAGACCCTCAGTCCTCTACACAATATTGTGCTGCTGGTGCCATGGCCCATAGCAGTCTCTTTCTGCTGTAAAGCAGAGGCTTACTGAACAGGTGGTGCAGGTGATGGGGCATTTCCTGTGACAAAGCACACAACGACGTCTCCCTACTGTGCCCTTTTTGCCCTGAGGCATATTCATGCCTGCAGAGATGAATCTGGGCAGGTGAACACCACTGGTTGGAGCAGAAGGTACTGCCCCTGGATGAGCAGCTCCCTGAAGGCTAGCTGTGAGACGGGGGGCTGTCTCTATCAATTTCCTCTATAATTTGGGTTAAATCTGTATACCTAGACTTTGTTTTAGCTTTTCCTGATTTATTCGCCATAATTTAAATATATAAACTTGTTGAAAATGCTATTGAATATGTACTGCTATGCGTTACACTCGTGTCTCCGTCAAGTAGGATTTGCAATGGCGAATGAACCTCTTTTACGCCAGAGTTTACGACAAAGGCTGGTCTTCAAACGTATAACCATTACATATTGCCGTTTACCTCAGCTCATTGGCTATCTTCCAAGCTAGATTTCAAGATGATCAGTGGTCATTGGGCCAAAATACAGTCAATCAACGATAGACCGGTCCTACCATTGTTGCGCAATGAGGTCATTGATTGGTGTCTTCAAATCGGTTTGTTTCGGTCAATACGTCCCGGGAAAATAGCCATCATGTATGGTTGTGTTAGTAACAACCAGAGGATTGCAATGAAACCAACCATGACTGGATAAACGTTTGTTTAGTGTGTGTAATTACCAACGCTTCATCCAAAGTTGAATGAGACGGAAATCACGACGCAACCGGTTTACAAATGTTTCGTGTTAGGCTATAAAAATGGATTTTATCAAACAAAACGAACATTCACTGTGTAGTTAGGACACTTGGCATTGCCACCAGAGGAAGATCTTCAATGGTAAGCGATTTATTTTAAGGTTATTTCTGACTTTCGTGACGCTAATGCTTGGTTGGAAAATGCTAGCAATACTTGTGTGTGTGGGGCGCCGTCCTCAGAAAATTGCATGTTTGCTTTTGCAGTAAAGCCTTTTTGAAATCTGACACAGCGGCTGGATTAATAAGACGTTCATCTTTTAAATGATGTAAGATACATGTATTTACAAGAATGTTTAATACAACAAATGGTGTATTTAAAATGTTAGCTCTCTGCAGTTTCACCGGATGTTGGCCTAGTGGGACGTTAGCGTCTCACCTACCCTAGAGAAGTTAAAAGATGTGGACAACTACAAATACCTAGGTGTCTGGTAGACTGTAAGCTCTCCATCCAGACACACATTAAGCATCTACATTCCAAAGTTAAATCTAAAATCGGCTTCCTATTTCGCAACAAAGCCTCCATCACTCATGCTGCCAAACACACCCTCGTTTAACTAACTATCCTACCGATCCTTGACTTCGGCAATGTCATTTACAAAATAGCTTCCAACACTCTACTCAGCAAATTGGATGCAGTCTATTACAGTGCCATCTGTTTTGTCACCAAAGCCCCATATACTACCTACCACTGCGACCTGTATGCTCTCGTTGGCTGTTCCTCGCTACATATTCGTCGCCAAACCCACAGGCTCCAGGTCATCTATAAGCCTTTGCTAGGTAAAGCTCCGCCTTATCTCAGCTCACTGGTCACCATAGCAACACCCACCCGTAGCACACTTTCCAGAAGGTATATTTCACTGGTCATCCCCAAAGCCAACACCTCCTTTAGCCGCCTTTCTTTCCAGTTCTCTGCTGCCAATGACTGGAATGAATTGCAAAAATCACTGAAGTTGG
>NC_052341.1:452693-505193 GCF_016432855.1 Salvelinus namaycush | reverse complement strand
CAGAAAACATAGAATGCCCACCCAAACTCACGTCCTGACCAACTAACACATACAACAAACTAACAGAAATAGGTCAGGAACGTGACATAACCCCCCCCTTAAGGTGCGAACTCCGGGCGCACCAGCACAAAGTCTAGGGGAGGGTCTGGGTGGGCATCTGACCATGGTGGTGGCTCAGGCTCAGGGCGAGGTCCCCACCCCACCATAGTCAATCCCAGCTTACATCTCCCCCTACAAATGACCACCCTCATATTACACCCACTTAATCTTTTGGGTAACATCGAGACAAGGGGCAGCACCGGGATAGAGGGATAGCTCAGGACAGAGGGATAGCTCAGGACATAGGGATAGCTCAGGATAGAGAGGTAGCTCAGGATAGAGAGGTAGCTCAGGATAGAGGGGCAACTCCGGACTGAAAGGCAGCTCCGGACAGAGAGACAGCTCTGGACTGAGGGGCAGTTCTGGACAAATAGCCGCTCTGGGCTGAGGGACAGCTCATGACTGGCTGACGGCTCTGGACGCTCATGGCTGGCTGACGGCTCTGGACGCTCATGGCTGGCTGACGGCTCTGGACGCTCATGGCTGGCTGACGGCTCTGGACGCTCATGGCTGGCTGACGGCTCTGGACGCTCATGGCTGGCTGACGGCTCTGGACGCTCATGGCTGGCTGACGGCTCTGGACGCTCATGGCTGACTGACGGCTCAGGACGCTCATGGCTGGCTGACGGCTCTGGACGCTCATGGCTGGCTGACGGCTCTGGACGCTCATGGCTGGCTGACGGCTCTGGACGCTCATGGCTCACTGACGGCTCTGGCAGATCCTGTCTGGTTGGCGGCTCTGGCAGATCCTGTCTGGTTGGCGGCCCTGGCAGATCCTGTCTGGTTGGCGGCTCTGGCAGATCCTGTCTGGTTGGCGGCCCTGGCAGATCCTGTCTGGTTGGCGGCTCTGGCAGATCCTGTCTGGTTGGCGGCTCTGGCAGATCCTGACTGACGAATGGCTCTAGCGGCTCCTGACTGACTAACGGCTCTGACGGCTCGGGACAGACGGGCGGCTCTAATGGCTCGGGACAGAAGGATGGCTCAGACGGCGCTGGGGAGACGGATGGCTCAGATGGCGCTGGTGAGACGGATGGCTCAGATGGCGCTGAGGAGACGGATGGCTCAGATGGCGCTGCGGAGACGGATGGCTCAGATGGCGCTGCGGAGACGGATGGCTCAGACTGATCCTGTCTGGCGGAAGGCTTTGGCTGCTCCTGTCTGGCGGAAGGCTCTGTAGGCTCATGGCAGACGGGCAGTTCATGCGGCGCTTGGCAGACGGACAGTTCAGGCGCCGTTGGGCAGACGGCAGACTCTGGCCGGCTGAGACGCACTGTAGGCCTGGTGCGTGGTGCCGGAACTGGAGGCACCGGACTGGAGACACGCACTTCAAGCCTAGTGCGGGGAGCAGGGACAGGGCACACTGGACTCTCAAAACGTACTATATGCCTGGTGCGTGGTACCGGCACTGGTGGCACCGGGCTGAGTGCACGCACCTCAGGACGAGTACGGGGAGAAGGAACAGTGTGTACAGGGCTCTGGAGACGCACAGGTGGCTTAGTGCGTGGTGCCGGAACTGGAGGCACCGGGCTGGAGACACGCACCATAGAGAGAGTGCGTGGAGGAGGAACAGGGCTCTGGAAATGCACTGGAAGCCTGGTGCGTGGTGTAGGCACTGGTGGTACTGGGCTGGGGCGGGGAGGTAGCGCCGGAAATACCGGACCGTGCAGGCGTATTGGCTCCCTTGAGCACTGAGCCTGCCCAACCTTACCTGGCTGAATGCTCCCCGTCGCCCGACCAGTGCGGGGAGGTGGAATAACCCGCACCGGGCTATGTAGGCGAACCGGGGACACCATGCGTAAGGCTGGTGCCATGTAAGCCGGCCCAAGGAGACGTACTGGTGGCCAGATATGTAGAGCCGGCTTCATGGCGCTTGGCTCAATGCTCCATCTAGCCCTACCAGTGCGGGGAGGTGGAATAACTCGCACTGGGCTATGCACCCGTACAGGAGACACCGTGCGCTCTACTGCGTAACACGGTGTCTGCCCGTACTCCCGCTCTCCACGGTTAGCCTGGGAAGTGGGCGCAGGTCTCCTACCTGCCCTTGGCCCACTACCTCTTAGCCCCCCCCCAAGAAATTTTTGGGTAGTACTCACGGGCTTTTCGGGCTTCCGTGCAAGACGCGTCCCCTCATAACGCCGGTTCCCTTCTCCGATTGCCTCTGCTCTCCTCAGTGCCTCCAGCTGTTCCCATGGGAGGCGATCCCTTCCAGCCAGGATCTCCTCCCATGTGTAGCAACCTTTACCGTCTAATACATCCTCCCAAGTCCATTCCTCCTTCTTGCGCTGTCCCTTCCTCTGATTACACCGCTGCTTGATTCTGGATTGGTGGGTGGTTCTGTAACGGTTGTTCTCCTCCTTTTCATCCGAAAAGGAGGAGTAGTGATGGAACCAAGGCGCAGCGGGTTGTGAACACATAATTTATTTAAAGACAAGACGAAAAAACACGAACTTCACTATAACTAACAAAACAACAAACGGAGTAGACAGACCTGGACAACGAACTTACATTAAACACGAAGAACGCACGAACAGGGAAAATAGACTACACAAAATGACGATGTACAAAAACAAACCGAACAGTCCCGTATGGTGCGACAAACACTGACACAGGAGACAACCACCCACAACGAACACTGTGAAACAACCTACCTAAATATGACTCTCAATTAGAGGAACGCCAAACACCTGCCTCTAATTAAGAGCCATACCAGGCAACCCTTAAACCAACATAGAAACAGAAAACATAGAATGCCCACCCAAACTCACGTCCTGACCAACTAACACATACAACAAACTAACAGAAATAGGTCAGGAACGTGACAGGTGTGCTAGTGAGGATATGTGTGAATGTGACTGGGTGTGTTTTGTGTCTGTATGAACAAGCCCAATGCATGTTTTCATGTACAGTAAGTGTGCGAATACGTAGTGTATGGATGTTTTTGACCACATAATACTTGGTATGTATACACCCAATCCGCTGCCTCAGTGATGCCTGCTTCCCTATGCGCTGAACTCTATTTCAAGAGTTAGTGAGAGAGAGTAGTATCATCTAGTCTCCTGGCCCCATAAAGAGCCATTCCCAAACACATTGCTTTCCCTTCCGTTCCACACAACAGTTCCACTTCTAGAACCCGGTCCAGAAGAACCAGCCCCGCGGGCCGCCACAAGGGAGCTTACCCACACACACAGCCCACCAGAGGTGAAGCTTGGCTTCGGCAGAACCAGGGCACAGCAGGGCCCTTCTGGAGCCTAGGATGAAACCTATCCCACTATAGAATTCCATGGCAGATGGAGAGAGAAGCACTATACAGGATTCCCCAGCGATACACACTCAGGTTTATTACTGCGGGGAGTGTGTGTGTGTGTGTGTGTGTGTGTGTGTGTGTGTGTGTGTGTGTGTGTGTGTGTGTGTGTGTGTGTGTGTGTGTGTGTGTGTGTGTGTGTGTGTGTGTGTGTGTGTGTGTGTGTGTGTGTGTGAGAGAGAGAGTGTTAGGGGAGACAGAACAGCAGAGAGAGGCAGTCGGCCACATCCCCCTGACTCCCAGTAGAAGATCACCAGGCCTTGGAGAGAGATATACATGGCAGAGAAAACACACACACAAAGCCTTTTTAGAGCTGCACAGACAACTCCTCTGTGTTAAAACTGTGTCCTCTGTGTTAAAACTGCTGAGGTGAGGAGAGTCTACGCAGCGTTATCGTCTTGAGTGTTACAGGAACACAATGCAAGACTAATGGCTGTATGTAGTAGTAGTAAGTGTGTTTGTTGATCGGGACGGGTGTGTGTGTGTGTGCTGTGGGGTGTGTGTGCGTACCGTGTTTGGTTAAGGGTAATGACTCTTCAGTAGAAAGGTGTATGGTCTTTAATACTAGCTCAGGTTTAGTTTGCTAATGTATGCATTCTTTCAATGTGTCTTTTATGCAACGAATGTTAGCTATTCTGATAACTCAGATTGTACTATTTGTATGGCCTACGGATGATATTAAACTGGATCGGTAGAAAAGAACACTCAGCACAGAGCATTATGGGTCAGAATACAATCTGAACCCTGAATGAATTAAATACGAAGCAAATAAATGAACATTGTACAACTTCAACTACTTCTACATCAAGCCGTCTCACGTTGCAGAAACAGGGGACAGGCTCTATGGGCCATTCCGTCTCACGTTGCAGAAACAGGGGACAGGTTCTTTGGGCCATTCCGTCTCACGTTGCAGAAACAGGGGACAGGCTCTTTGGGCCATTCTGTCTAACGTTGCAGAAACAGGGGACAGGCTCTATGGGCCATTCCGTCTCACGTTGCAGAAACAGGGGACAGGCTCTATGGGCCATTCCGTCTCACGTTGCAGAAACAGGGGACAGGCTCTATGGGCCATTCCGTCTAACGTTGCAGAAACAGGGGACAGGCTCTATGGGCCATTCCGTCTAACGTTGCAGAAACAGGGGACAGGCTCTATGGGCCATTCCGTCTCACGTTGCAGAAACAGGGGACAGGCTCTATGGGCCATTCCGTCTCACGTTGCAGAAACAGGGGACAGGCTCTATGGGCCATTCCGTCTCACGTTGCAGAAACAGGGGACAGGTTCTTTGGGCCATTCCGTCTAACGTTGCAGAAACAGGGGACAGGCTCTATGGGCCATTCCGTCTCACGTTGCAGAAACAGGGGACAGGCTCTATGGGCCATTCCGTCTCACGTTGCAGAAACAGGGGACAGGCTCTATGGGCCATTCCGTCTAACGTTGCAGAAACAGGGGACAGGCTCTATGGGCCATTCCGTCTCACGTTGCAGAAACAGGGGACAGGCTCTATGGGCCATTCCGTCTCACGTTGCAGAAACAGGGGACAGGCTCTATGGGCCATTCCGTCTAACGTTGCAGAAACAGGGGACAGGCTCTTTGGGCCATTCCGTCTAACGTTGCAGAAACAGGGGACAGGCTCTATGGTCCATTCCGTCTCACGTTGCAGAAACAGGGGACAGGCTCTTTGGGCCATTCCGTCTCACGTTGCAGAAACAGGGGACAGGCTCTATGGGCCATTCCGTCTCACGTTGCAGAAACAGGGGACAGGCTCTATGGGCCATTCCGTCTCACGTTGCAGAAACAGGGGACAGGCTCTATGGGCCATTCCGTCTCACGTTGCAGAAACAGGGGACAGGCTCTATGGGCCATTCTGTCTAACGTTGCAGAAACAGGGGACAGGCTCTATGGGCCATTCCGTCTAACGTTGCAGAAACAGGGGACAGGCTCTATGGGCCATTCCGTCTAACGTTGCAGAAACAGGGGACAGGCTCTATGGGCCATTCCGTCTCACGTTGCAGAAACAGGGGACAGGCTCTATGGGCCATTCCGTCTCGGACAAGGGCTGTTTACAACTTCAGTCTGAAAGCTCAGATCTCACAATGAAAAAGTATAATATTGTGTGAACACTTTGAATGAGGCGTTGACCATCCCAACCATCAACACTTCTCTTCAACGCACAGATTCATCTCACTAGACATTATATTAATTGTTCTCTCTTCGTATCGCTCCTCTGGAGTGATGGATCACTGTCAGGAGACCATACAATGCACACACACACACACACACACACACACACACACACACACATATAAACATACACACACACACACACACACATACATATACACACACATGCTGCTGCTACTCTCTGTTTATCATATATGCATAGTCACTTTAACTATACATTCATGTTCATACTACCTCAATTGGCCCGACCAACCAGTGCCCCGTCACATTGGCTACCCGGGCTATCTGTATTGTGTCCTGCCACCCACCACCCGCCAACCCCTCTTTTACGCTACTGCTACTCTCTGTTCATCATATATGCATAGTCACTTTAAACATATCTACATGTACATACTACCTCAATAAGCCTGACTAACCGGTGTCTGTATATAGCCTCACTACTGTATATAGCCTCACTACTGTATATAGCCTCACTACTGTATATAGCCTCACTACTGTATATAGCCTCTACTGTATGTAGCCTCACTACTGTATATAGCCTCTCTACTGTATATAGCCTCTCTACTGTATATAGCCTCACTACTTATTTCTTCATTTACCTTTTGTTCACCTATGGGTAGTTTGGACCAGGAAGGCTCCAATCATGTTCAAGTCAAATCCAAGTTTATTTGTCACATGTGGCAATTACAACAGGTGTAGACCTTACCGTGAAATGCTTACTTCAAAGCCCTTAACCAACAATACAGTTCAAGAAATAGAGATCAGAAAATATTTACTAAATAAACTAAAGTACAAAATAAAATAACAATAATGGGGATATATACAAGGGGGTACCGGTACCGAGTCAATGTGCGGGGGTACAGGTTAGTTGAGGTAATTTGTACATGTAGGTAGGGGTAAAGTGATTATGCATATTTCAGCTCTTGTGACACACCCATTATAATAGTGGCTTGCACCTCTCTATGGACTGATGACATCTGCTAGTGTTGTGTTAGGAGCCATATTATTGACACTGGAGAACCAACAATGGCTGTCTTTTCCTAACAGAGAGTTGATGGAGAGGGAGAAAGAGATGGGACGCTTCCCAAATAGCACCATATGTCCTATGTAGTGCACTACACTGTAAACCCTAAGGCATTTTTAACTCACATAGTTCTAGTAAGTTGAACTCAAATTCAATGTAAAATCAACATTAAGCTGTTTATGTGGTTCTGACTCAAAACTAAATGAGAAGTCAAATCGACTCTATTCTTTTAAGTTATGATAACAAATGAACTTGTTCCCCAGCATTCTCTACTGCAGGTAGATTTGCTTTTAATATGTGTTTTTTTGCATATACATTGAGTGATTGATGGATAAATCTTATAATACACAACGATAAATAACATACATTTTTCTAAAGTAATCCAAACATTGTTTGATTTTTTTGCATCCATTACAGAAATGCTTGTTCCCGTTTAAAATGTCCTCAAACTGTGTCTAACCCTGGTAGTCATTATGAATGGCTGGATTCCAATAGTAATTACACATCAATTTGATAGCCACTGCAATGCGACTTGAACGTTAGGTTGCTAAATTCTAGTACAGGTTTCCCAGAAATCCAAGTTGGAAGATTCCTGGAAATCCTTCAACCTGGATAAAAAGAACCAAACATGGAATTTAGGGAAGAATTTGCATAGGCCTTGAAATAACGCGTTATGAGATATGTAGTGTATTATCATGAATAGATTAATTAAAACGATAACTTTCACTTAGGAACTCACTTGGTGAAAGTCACAGGGCTGAAAATGTATGAATTCAACAACCATGTTTCTGTCAATAACAAATACAGCCATGGGTGGTTACTTGACAAGGCAAGGCACACTTGGAAATTATATTGGAGGTGTGGCTTGGTGGGGGTGTTACTTAACATGTTCACGTTGATGCTAGTCAAATCTGGACCTCCTGCAGGGTCAGAGTGATACAAGTCAAATCTGGACCTCCTGCAGGTTCAGAGTGATACAAGTCAAATCTGGACCTCCTGCAGGGTCAGAGTGATACAAGTCAAATCTGGACCTCCTGCAGGTTCAGAGTGATACAAGTCAAATCTGGACCTCCTGCAGGGTCAGAGTGATACACGTCAAATCTGGACCTCCTGCAGGGTCAGAGTGATACAAGTCAAATCTGAACCTCCTGCAGGGTCAGAGTGATACAAGTCAAATCTGAACCTCCTGCAGGGTCAGAGTGATACAAGTCAAATCTGGACCTCCTGCAGGGTCAGAGTGATACTAGTCATATCTGGACCCCCTTACAGGGTCACGGTGACTCTATCAGTGACTACAAAATCACTTTAAGTGCCTGTACTCAGATACAATAAGTGCAACAGGTTCCCTCAAAAGTTTTGAGTAATGACAGCACTTTGGGGTTTATAGTGTACTTCATACCAGAGAGCTATTTTAACCAGGGTTAATAGGGCTCTAGTCAAACGTAGTACACTATAGGGAAAAGGGTGCAGAGACAGACAGACAGACAGCCAGCCAGCCAGCCAGCCAGCCAGCCAGCCAGCCAGCCAGCCAGCCAGCCAGCCAGCCAGCCAGCCAGCCAGCCAGCCAGCCAGACAGACAGACAGACAGACAGACAGACAGACAGACAGACAGACAGACAGACAACACAAAGTGTTATCTATCCAAAATGGAAACGTATGGGTAAACCACTTCTCCAATCTTTTTGGCACTATAACAAAGAACAAACAGCAAAAACATATACATGATCAAATACAAATCTTAGAATCAACAATTAAAGACTACCAGAACCCACTGGATTCTCCAATTACATTGAATGAACTACAGGACAAAATACAAACCCTCCAACCCAAAAAGACATGTGGTGTTGATGGTATCCTCAATGAAATGAACAAATATACATATGACAAATTGGCTATACTTAAAGTCTTTAACACCATCCTTAGCTCTGGCATCTTCCCCAATATTTGGAACCAAGGACTGATCACCACAATCCACAAAGTGGAGACAAATTTGACCCCAATAACTACCGTGGGATATGCGTCAACAGCAACCTTGGGAAAATCATCTACATTATCATTAACAGCAGACTCGTACATTTCCTCTGTGAAAACAATGTACTGAGCAAATGTCAAATTGGCTTTTTACCAAATTACCATATGACAGGCCACATATTCACCCTGTGTAACCGATGTGAAATGGTTAGCTAGTTAGCGGGGTAAGCGCTAATAGCGTTTCAATCGGTGACGTCACTCTCTCTGAGACCTTGAAGTAGTAGTTCCCCTTGCTCTGCAAGGGCCGCGGCTTTTGTGGAGCGATGGGTAACGATGCTTCAAGGGTGGCTATTGTCTATGTGTGCAGAGGGTCCCTGGTTTGAGCCCAGGTAGCGGCGAGGAGAGGGACAGAAGCTATACTGTTACACCTGCACACCTTAACTGACAAACAAACAAACCAAAACAAAGGCAAAGTCTTCTCATGCTTTGTGGATTTCAAAAAAGCCTTTGACTCAATTTGGTATCAGGATCTGCTATACAAATTTATGGAAAGTGGTGTTGGGGGAAAAACATTATTAAAATCCATGTACACAAACAAAAAGTGTGCGGTAAAAATTGGCAAAAAACACACATTTCTTTCCACATGGCCGTGGAGTGAGACAGGGATGTAGCTTAAGCCCCACCCCTTCAACATATATATATATATATGTAAACAAATTGACAAATTGACAAGGGCACTAGAAAAGTCTGCAGCATCCGGCCTCACCCTACTAAAATCTGAAGTCAAATGTCTACTGTTTGCTGATGATCTGGTGCTTCTGTCCCCAACCAAGGAGGGCCTACAGCAGCACCTAGATCTTCTGCACAGATTCTGTCAGACCTGGGCCTTGAGTGTAAATCTCTGTAAGACAAAAATAATTTTGTTCCAAAAAAGGTCCAGTTGCCAGGACCACAAATACAAATTCCAACTAGACACCGTTGCCCTAGAGCACACAAAAAATGGCACATACCTCAGCCTAAACATCAGCACCACAGGCAACTACCACAAAGCTATGATTGAGCTGAGAGACAAGGCAAGAAGCGCCTTCTATAACATCAAAAGAAACATAGAATTCGACATACCAATTAAGATCTGGCTAAAAATACTTGAATCAGTTATAGAACCCATTGCCCTTTATGGTTGTGAGTTTTGGGATCCGCTCACCAACCCAGAATTCAGAAAATTAGACAAACACCAAATTGAGACTGCATGCAGAATTCTGCAAAATATCCTCCGTGTACAACGTAAAACATCAAATATTGCATGCAGAGCAGAATTAGGCCGATACCCACTAATAATCACTATCCAGTAAAGAGCCGTTCAATTCTACAAGCACCTAAAAGGAAAAAATTCCCAAACCTTCCATAACAAAGCCATCACCTACAGAGAGATGAACCTGGAAAATAGTCCCTTAAGCAAGCTGGTCCTGGGGCTCTGTTCACAAACACAAACACACCCCACAGATTCCCAGGACAGCAAAACAATTAGGCCCAACCCAGTCATTAGAAAACAAAAAAGATAATCACTTGACACATTGGAAAGAATTAACAAAATAAATATTTCCCTCAGATTACACAGACCCACAAAGAATTTGAAAACAAATCCAATTTTGATCAACTCCAATATCTACTGGGTGAAATACCACAGTGTGCCATCACCGCAGCAAGATTTGTGACCTGTTGCCACAAGAAAAGGGCAACCAGTGAAGAACAAACACTATTATAAATATAACCCATATTATTTTCTCTTTTGTACTTTAACTATTTGCACATCGTTACAAAACTGTATATAGACATAATATGACATTTGAAATGTCTTTACTCTTTTGGATCTTCTGTGAGTGTAATGTTTACTGTTCATTTTTATTGTTTATTTCACTTTTGTTTATTATCTACTTCACTTGCTTTCGCAGTGTAAACATATGTTTCCCATGCCAATAAAGCCCCTTGAATTGAGAGAAAGAGAGAGAGACACAGAGAGAGAGAGAGAGAGACAGAGACAGAGACAGAGACAGAGACAGAGACAGAGACAGAGATAGAGAGACAGAGAGAGCGAGAGAGCGAGAGAGCGAGAGAGCGAGAGACAGAGAGACAGAGAGCGAGAGAGACAGAGAGACGGAGAGACGGAGAGAGGGAGACAGAGAGAGGGAGACAGAGAGACAGAGAGACAGAGAGCCAGAGAGAGGGAGAGAGGGAGAGAGAGAGAGAGAGACAGGGAGAGACAGGGAGAGAGAGAGACAGGGAGAGACAGGGAGAGAGAGAGAGAGACAGGGAGAGAGAGAGAGAGACAGAGAGACAGAGAGACAGAGAGCCAGAGAGAGGGAGAGAGGGAGAGAGAGAGATAGAGAGATAGAGAGAGAGAGACAGGGAGAGAGAGAGAGAGACAGGGAGAGAGAGAGACAGGGAGACAGGGAGACAGAGGGTGTGGTGGTGGTGGCCCAGTCGAGCCAAGCTCGGTGTGTATTTCTGTGAATAAGGCTGTGATGGTGATGCATGTTTATGGACCATCTGTAGTGTGACTGAGAGATATATTTATGATTATGGGGAGAGGGAGCTAAAAGGCTGTCCATTACAGTAACACCAAGCTCTATGGCAGAGTGCAGCTCATCAGGGTTACACGCACGCACACAGACACAGACACACACTCACACACACACACACACACACACACACACACACACAGACACAGACACTTGTTAAAAAGGGAGACAGCAGGACAGAGAACAAATAAACCATAGAGTGGCTACTATTGCCTCTCACTTAGTGCACATACATTTCCCCATTCTGCAGCAAGACACTGAACAGTAGATGCAAGTCCTTCCTCCATCCCTCCAACCTCCACCCCTCCTTCCTCCATCCCTCCAACCTCCTTCCTTCCCTCCTTCCTCCATCCCTCCTTCCTCCATCCCTCCTTCCTCCATCCCTCCTTCCTCCATCCCTCCATCTCTTTACTGTCATTGTTTTATTGATTGTTAAATGACACAGGCAGTCTTTACAGGGCTGTGTGCTCTGACCGTAAGAGAGTATGTGTGTTGACATGTGTGCTGTGAACCCTCTACTGGTCTCTAACGTCATAGGTCTCACATGAAGCTGTGTTTGAGAGCTACTGTACAGTGCTAATCTTATTAACAAAATCGGTTTCCCGTCCGCGGGACAGTTGAGCTAACATAGGCTAATGTGATTATATAGACATAGACATGTCTGACATGGGCAGAAAGCTTAAATTCTTGTTAATCTAACTGTACTGTCCAATTTACAGTAGCTATTAGACTGAAATAATACCATTCTATTGTTTGAGGAGAGTGCACAGTTACGTACTTGAAAATGTATGAATTAACCAACTAGGCACATTTGGGCAGTCTTGATACAACATTTTGAATAGATATGCAATACTTCACTGGATCAGTCTGATACTTTGCACATACAATGCTGCCATCTAGTGGCCAAGTCTAAATTGTGCCTGGGCTGGAATAATACATTATGGTCTTTCTCTTGCATTTCAAATATGATGGTACAAAAATAATACAAAAAAGCGGTTAGTTTTTTCTTTGTATTATCTTTTACCAGAACTATTGTGTTATATTCTCCTACAATAATTTCACATTTCCACAAACCTCAAAGTGTTTCCTTTCAAATGGTATCATTAATATGCATATACTTGGTTCAGGTCCTGAGCTACAGGCAGTTAGATTTGGGTGTGTCATTTAGGCAACATTTTTTTTAAAGGGTCTGGTTTTAAGTTAAAGTACTAGAATAGATTTACTATTTAGGTAAATATAGTATAACTACATAAATACACACATGTAAGCATGTCTGTCTGCCATGTTGGTAACATTATATTTACTGTAAAAATGTTTTAAATTAAGTTTTTGCTCCTTTATGAATACAACGGCTGAGGTAATTGTTTCACATAACAATTTATCAGCAGGCTTTTTTACACTTCTGAATTGTTAATGCTTTTTTGTTTATTGTAATTACTTGCCAAATCCACACTAATAACAATTAACTCTCTAATCACCAAGATAATTTGGGAGTTTTGGCACCAATCTGTCACTACATGCTAAAAAAATGAAGGTTTCTCAAGGGTTCTTTGGGAAAGGTGATGGCTCTACATGTATGTGGAACCGTACTGACCCAAACAGCCCTTTAAGGCCTTCAATGGTTCTTTACAGTTCAAAAAAAGGGTCCTTTCCTCTTTTAGTGATAATTGAAATGAACTCATTAGAATATCGTGAGGCGTGGTTTGCACACAGCTCTCTCTTTGTGACCGTGCATGGGCGTCTCATTCCAGTTAATATAATCTGTTGCGTTATGCTGTTGAATGTTCAACATGACTGTGGTCAGCGATGGTGTTTTGTAAAAGACTAATTTATGCCCTTGTGTCCAATGAGAATGGTTGACTACAGTAAGTCAATCATTCTCTTCTCAGGGATCCATAGCCATTCGAGAGCTAGCGCACTTGATTCAACTTGTCAATTAACACAATACCAAAACCTATAGAATTGTCATGATAAAATAAGGCTATAAAACCAGACTGAAAACTTCTGTATGGTTCTACAAAGAACCTTTGTGATTAAGAAACATTCTTTATAGAACCATTCTCTAGTGATGGGGAAACTAAGCTTCCTAAAGTGTTGAGGCTTTCTAACCAATTGTGTGGAAAATAGGTTATTTTCTCAAGGCTTTGATCAACACAGTGTACAGTAGTGGCACCTGCTGGTCAAAATAATTTAGAACAGCCAAATTATTATAGAAGACGTTGCACAGGCCGTAGTGCCTACGCAGGGTAGCATTTTTGTCTTCTGCCGAAACCAATGCAAAACCAATCAGGTAGTTGTCAATGACGAAGCATCTGTTGTCATTGATCACGTGCTTCTGATGAAGTGATACTAACATCGGTACACTGCTTTGAAGTAAACTGCTTTAGCGATTTCAACACATGCCTCGGAGCTCCGGTATCAAACGTAACATCACTAGTTCTAACCATACCTGAACCCTGTTTTTGTGCTATATAGATAATTTTTTAATGGTTCTTTATAGAACCTTAGGAAAGGGCTCTTTATATAACCTTAGGAAAGGGTTCCTTATAGAACCTTAGGAAAGGGTTCTTTATAGAACCTTAGGAAAGGGATCTTTATAGAACCTTAGGAAAGGGCTCTTTATAGAACCTTAGGAAAGGGTTCTTTATAGAACCTTAGGATAGGATTATTTTAGAACCTTCCAAAAAAGGTTCCATATCGCACCAGAAAGGGTTCAGGTATGGATATAAAACAAAGAACACTTATCTGGCACCACATACAGTAGAGGCATTTGTTTTCAGTGTGTAATATTAATACACAACCACACATTAACACGGAAGTTATATTTATAATTTAAATGACATTACAGCAAAAGTGGCAATAATTACATTAGCATGTGTGATTGTTCGTTCCGTTTACAGCTTCTCTCAATTTTTTGGGGCTCACATTAGCAATTTTCTGACTTTTACAAGGAACAACGTTTTCCCGTTCTGCATTCTAATCGTATTCTCTTGTCACATTCAACCCTCTCTTGCTGCATTTCATTTCCCATTTCCTCTGAGCAGATCTCCAAAACTAAACTATGATAGAACGTCTTTGTACAGACTGGCCCAGTGTTGTGGTTGAGAACCCTGGTGAAATATATTGTGTTGCTATTGGTCTGTCAGCAACATGGTGCGTTGCTATTGGTCTGTCAGCAACATGGTGCGTTGCTATTGGTCTGTCAGCAACATGATGCGTTGCTATTGGTCTGTCAGCAACATGGTGCGTTGCTATTGGTCTGTCAGCAACATGGTGCGTTGCTATTGGTCTGTCAGCAACATGATGCGTTGCTATTGGTCTGTCAGCAACATGGTGCGTTGCTATTGGTCTGTCAGCAACATGATGCGTTGCTATTGGTCTGTCAGCAACATGATGCGTTGCTATTGGTCTGTCAGCAACATGGTGCGTTGCTATTGGTCTGTCAGCAACATGGTGCGTTGCTATTGGTCTGTCAGCAACATGGTGCGTTGCTATTGGTCTGTCAGCAACATGGTGCGTTGCTATTGGTCTGTCAGCAACATGGTGCGTTGCTATTGGTCTGTCAGCAACATGGTGCGTTGCTATTGGTCTGTCAGCAACATGATGCGTTGCTATTGGTCTGTCAGCAACATGATGCGGTGCTATTGGTCTGTCAGCAACATGGTGCGTTGCTATTGGTCTGTCAGCAACATGGTGCATTGCTATTGGTCTGTCAGCAACATGGTGCGTTGCTATTGGTCTGTCAGCAACATGGTGCATTGCTATTGGTCTGTCAGCAACATGGTGCGTTGCTATTGGTCTGTCAGCATACAGGGTGCGTTGCTATTGGTCTGTCAGCAACATGGTGCGTTGCTATTGGTCTGTCAGCAACATGGTGCGTTGCTATTGGTCTGTCAGCAACATGGTGCGTTGCTATTGGTCTGTCAGCAACATGGTGCGTTGCTATTGGTCTGTCAGCAACATGGTGCGTTGCTATTGGTCTGTCAGCAACATGGTGCGTTGCTATTGGTCTGTCAGCAACATGGTGCGTTGCTATTGGTCTGTCAGCAACATGGTGCGTTGCTATTGGTCTGTCAGCAACATGGTGCATTGCTATTGGTCTGTCAACAATATGGTGCGTTGCTATTGGTCTGTCAGCAACATGGTGCGTTGCTATTGGTCTGTCAGCAACATGGTGCGTTGCTATTGGTCTGTCAGCATACAGGGAGAAGATCAGCCAAACTGAATGTTTCAGGCGATGATTAACTACTGATCTCTGATCAGCTCTTCTGAATAACTACTGATCTCTGATCAGCTCTTCTGATTAACTACTGATCTCTGATCAGCTCTTCTGATTAACTACTGATCTCTGATCAGCTCTTCTGATTAACTACTGATCTCTGATCAGCTCTTCCCATTACTTTATTTATTTTGTATTTTACACGGTAATTCACGTTAATACACGGTAATATACGGTAATACAAGGTAATACGTGCCCATTTCAGAGCTCTTTCTAAGTCTAAAAGGTTGGTTTCTGTGTGTGTGTGTGTGTGTGTGTGTGTGTGTGTGTGTGTGTGTGTGTGTGTGTGTGTGTGTGTGTGTGTGTGTATCTGTGTGTGTGTGTATCTGTGTGTGTGTGTGTGTCTGTGTGTGTCTGTGTGTGTCTGTGTCTGTGTGTGTCTGTGTGTGTCTGTGTGTGTCTGTGTGTGTGTGTATGTGTGTGTATGTGTGTCTGTGTGTGTATGTGTGTCTGTGTGTGTGTCTGGTATAGACAACCAATTTTATTAGGTTGAAAGAGGCGTCTCTCTGTCGGCCTGATTGACAGCTGTAATTAAAGAAGCGTCAGTGATGTGATGAATTTGATTTAACATGACTGGAGGTGGATCTATAACCTATGCGAGGCCTAAAAAAAAACACACACACGACACACACAGACACGTGTACATGGTCCTCTCGCCTCTCTCTTTTAAAATAGCTTCAAAGAGAACGTTGTTTTTAGCAAGGCCTTTACAAGATCCCTTCCGTTCCCCCAGTTGGTGAAATGAGCTCACTCTGTACTGCAAGGGCTGTGCAGACCAACTACTTCTGCTGGGTGTGTGTGTGTGTGTGTGTGTGTGTGTCTGTGTGTGTGTGTGTATGTGTATATATGTGTGTGTGTGTGTGTGTGAGTGTGTGTGTGTGTATATGTGTGTGTGTGTGTGTGTGTGTGTGTACTTACTGTGCAGGGTGTGTGTGAGTGTGTGTGTGTGTATATGTGTATATATGTGTGTGTGTGTGTGTATGTGTGTGTGTGTGTGTGTGTGTGTGTGTGTGTGTATTCAGGAGCATAGAGGCAGTAATGGCAGACACACAGAAACATTATAGAAACGGTAGAAAGTAAAAGAGCACAGACTGTCTGGCAGAAGTTTCAATGTTGCCATTTAAATATACTTTAATATATTGATGCCTGTGTATAGTTTCCAGCTATTAATGTTAGTTAGTATAGTATATTATATTATTAAATATTATATTAGTTTCCACATACTGGCAGCTGTTAATGTGTATAGCTTGAACACTTTCAAGTCTGGGTTCAATCAAATCTCTCCTAGCAATGATTCTGCAAACAAAACAGCCACAAAAAAAACTGTGAAACTATCAGATATAATTTTTTATTGTACCACAAAACCATTCTGAATTTTTATTTGAATACAGGAAAATATGCAAAATACATTTTTTGAAGTATTTTCTTTACAGGCAGAGACAGAGAGAGGTATAAAATGGAAATGGGATAGAGTTTGTATGGAGCTATGTCTTAAATTAACTTGACTTATGTATGAAATTCTGTTTCAGACAAACAGCTATGTCGTCCGTATCAATCTTTCTCACATACCTCACCATTTACCTCACCATCCAAATAACTCTTAGACCAATGGGTGAAAAGTATATTTTTATTGAAGACCCAATAAAATAATTCCACAAACAAAGCATATTTCTTAAAGAACCAATAAAAGCATGTTCATGTTTATTTTTTACAAGCTGGGTCATTCTGTTCTAAAACACCATCAAATCACAGACAAAATATCCTATCAGGGATTCAGAACTGTCTTGTCAGCTCCAAATTACAAGGCAGAAAGGAACATAGAAATCTATACAAATTCAAGTGCCCAAAATCAAAAAACGCAATCAACAATAAATATAAAACATTTGTACACAATAACCAGGGAACGAAATAATACAATAAATATAAATATAAATCTCTCTCTCTCTCTCTCTCTCTCTCTCTCTCTCTCTCTCTCTCTCTCTCTCTCTCTCTCTCTCTCTCTCTCTCTCTCTCTCTCTCTCTCTCTCTCTCTCTCTCTCTCTCTCTCTCTCTCTCTCTCTCTCTCTCTCTCTCTCTCTCTCTCTCTCTCTCTCTCTCTCTCTCTCTCTCTCTCTCTCTCTCTCTCTCTCTCTCTCTCTCTCTCTCAGTCTCTCTCTCAGTCTCTCTCTCAGTCTCTCTCTCAGTCTCTCTCTCAGTCTCTCTCTCAGTCTCTCTCTCTCTCAGTCTCTCTCAGTCTCTCACACAAAGTCCTAAAGTCCTTTATAATATTTCTTTCCTCAGGAGAGAAACAGATGAAAATGTATCCCTGAAACATAAATGGTCTGGTGTTTGTATCCTTCTCCTCCATTCCCTTAACCTGTTTGGCGTGCAAGCCCGACACCGGTACACTTATGACAACAGCCAGCTCAAAGTGCAGGGCGCGAAATTCAAAATATATATTTTTTAAATATTTAACTTTCACACATTAACAAGTCCAATACAGCATATGAAAGGTACACATCTTGTGAATCCAGCCAACATGTCCGATTTTTAAAATGTTTTACAGGGAAGACAAAATATGTAAATCTATTAGCTAACCACGTTAGCAAAAGACACCATTTTTTTTACTCCACCAGTTTTTTACTGCATCAGTAGCTATCACAAATTCGACCAAATAAAGATATAAATAGCCACTAACCAAGAAACAACCCCATCAGATGACAGTCTGATAACATATTTATTGTATAGCATAGGTTTTGTTAGAAAAATGTGCATATTTCAGGTATAAATCATAGTTTACCATTGCAGCCACCATCACAACTCGACTAGAATAACTACAGAGAGCAACGTGTATTACCTAATTACTCATCATAAAACCTTTCTTAAAAATACACAGCGTACAGCAATTGAAAGACACAGATCTTGTGAATCCAGACAATATTTCAGATTTTCTAAGTGTTTTACAGCGAAAACACAATATAGCGTTATATTAGCTTAGCACAGTAGCAAACCACACAACAGCATTGATTCCAGCCAAACATAGCGATAACGTATTCACCACCAAAAATATTAATTTTCACTAACCTTCTCAGAATTCTTCAGATGACAGTCCTGTAACATCATATTACACAATGCATATAGAGTTTGTTCGAAAATGTGCATATTTAGCGGCACAAATCGTGCTTATACAATGAGAAAAGTTGCCAAGCTGCCCAGAAAATGTCGGGCGCCATCTTGGAGAGTCACCTAGTCTAATCAATAGATAATCATAAACTTGACTAAAAAATACAGGGTGGACAGCAATTGAAAGACAAATTAGTTCTTAATGCAATCGCTGAATTACATTTATAAAATTAACCATACTGCGCAATACAGGGTGCAATACAGGGTGCGATAACGCGAGGCTACACTGCAAATAATGGCGTCTTATGCATTTTACTTTTTCAACAGAACAACGAATTATCAGCATAAATAGTTCTTACTTTTAGCTGAGCTTCCATCAGAATCTTGGGATGGGTGTCCTTGTCCAAAAGAATCGTTGCTGGGTTGGAGAACGTCCTCTTCCATGTTGTTCCATAGCAGTAAACAATGGCATGCGAAAGAGAGATACCCAATTTTCTACAACGTCACAAAATGAAATACCCGAAAATCGCAATATACTGACATAAACTGATATAAATCGGTTTAAAATAACAAGATTATGATGTCTTTAAAGCCTATATCGAATAAAAACAGAGCCGGATATATATAGGATCTAAAACCAGAGCTTCTAAAAAGACATGCCAAGACCCTCTCTGCGTCAGCGCGAGGTTCCAAAAGGGTGGACACCTCGATTCCAACCAATTTATAGACTTTCTGAACTGCGTAGAATCTCCATTTCAAGTCTCCCTATTCGCTAACAACCAGGGGAAGGCGTATGCAGTGCATCTCAACCAATAGAGGACAGGCAAATTAATACACAGGTCTCAGAACAGCCAGTAAAATTCTGCATTATTACATACACATAGGAAAATTGCTCTAAGTCGAGTTTTGTTTCACCCACAGATATAATTCAAACGGTTTTAGAAACTAGAGAGTGTTTTCTATCCAATAGTAATAATAATATGCATATTGTACGAGCAAGAATTGAGTACGAGGCCTTTTTGAAATGGGCACCTTTTACCTGGCTACTCAATACTGCCCCTTGAGCCCAAAGAGGTTAATAGAACAATCTGTCTGAGTGAGAAAGAGAGCGAAAAGGAGAGAGTGAGTGTAATGGAGGGATGTGGGTGAGGATAAGTGGTACAATGTGTTGGAGGGAATTTATCCTAAATGGAACCAGATAAAGCTGGCTGGTCTTTGCTGTGTCTCAACCTCTTTGCTGTGTCTCAACCTCTTTGTTGCGTCTCAACCTCTTTGCTGTGTCTCAACCTCTTTGCTGCGTCTCAACCTCTTTGCTGCGTCTCAACCTCTTTGCTGTGTCTCAACCTCTTTGCTGTGTCTCAACCTCTTTGCTGTGTCTCAACCTCTTTGCTGTGTCTCAACCTCTTTGCTGTGTCTCAACCTCTTTGCTGTGTCTCAACCTCTTTGCTGTGTCTCAACCTCTTTGCTGCGTCTCAACCTCTTTGCTGCGTCTCAACCTCTTTGCTGCGTCTCAACCTCTTTGCTGCGTCTCAACCTCTTTGCTGCGTCTCAACCTCTTTGCTGCGTCTCAACCTCTTTGCTGCGTCTCAACCTCTTTGCTGCGTCTCAACCTCTTTGCTGCGTCTCAACCTCTTTGCTGCGTCTCAACCTCGTTGCTGCGTCTCAACCTCGTTGCTGCGTCTCAACCTCGTTGCTGCGTCTCAACATCTTTGCTGCGTCTCAACCTCTTTGCTGTGTCTCAACCTCTTTGCTGCGTCTCAACCTCTTTGCTGCGTCTCAACCTCTTTGCTGCGTCTCAACATCTTTGCTGCGTCTCAACCTCTTTGCTGTGTCTCAACCTCTTTGCTGTGTCTCAACCTCTTTGCTGCGTCTCAACCTCTTTGCTGTGTCTCAACCTCTTTGCTGCGTCTCAACCTCTTTGCTGTGTCTCAACCTCTTTGCTGCGTCTCAACCTCTTTGTGGAGATATTGGGTGTTTGCTGATGCTACATACAGATGTAGTTTGTTGCCTAAGACAACCCCCCCCCCCAACACACACACACACACACACACACACACACACACACACACACACACACACACACACACACACACACACACACACACACACACACACACACACACACACACACACACACACACACACACACACACACACACCTCTCCATGGCACCCTACCCCCTGCCCTGCAATGCCTGGGATGAAATGTATTGCTTGCTGATGGTAAATAAAATATACAGTTCCCCTCAGTCCATCCCTAGAGAAAGCTCAATTTCTGTTTCTGCACAGGACAGCAAACCTTACACAGCACCACAACTAACTCTAAACTAAGGAACATCTCTCTCTCTCTCTCATTATCTCTGTCTCCCTTGTGTCTCTAAGATAGACAGGATTGGATAAACTGTTATAGGGTGGAGCTGTCCGATAACTGATGTGGCAGAGTATGCTGTGTACTTGACAATGGCCACTTCACAAGACGGCAATAAGCAGTCATAATAATTCCTAAAGAGTTATGGCTAGTGGCTTCATGCCCGCAATGCCCACACGATGGTCCTCTGTAGCTTAGGTGGTAGAGCGTGGCGCTTTGCAAAACAGGGTAGTGGGTTCGATTCCTGGGACCCATGCATAACATGTATTCACGCATGACTGTGAGTCGCTTTGGATGAACGTGTCTGCTAAATGCCGTTTATTATGGAGAAGAGAGGAAGATGACTTGTGTGATGAGGAAGATGGGAGGAAGATAGTAAAGAGGTTTGGGAGGGAGGAGAGGTGAGAGAGGGAGGAGAGATGAGAGAGGGAGGAGAGGTGAGAGAGGGAGGAGAGGTGAGAGAGGGAGGAGAGATGAGAGAGGGAGGAGAGGTGAGAGAGGGAGGAGAGGTGAGAGAGGGAGGAGAGGTGAGAGAGGGAGGAGAGGTGAGAGAGGGAGGAGAGGTGAGAGAGGGAGGAGAGGTGAGAGAGGGAGGAGAGGTGAGAAAGGGAGGAGAGGTGGAGCCCGTCGCAGAGTAATGAGCTATTGATTTGGGAGAGACACCCTGAAGGGCTTCTCACTGACGCGCAGATGAATGGGCGCACATTCATTACCACCAACACATGCCAATGAAAAGGGGTACACACACACGAGGCGATGAAGCAGGAAATGGAGAGGGGGTGAGGAAGAGGAAGAAGTTTCACCGGATTTTTTTTTATAGTAAGAAAGAGAGAAAAACGTAAGGCTAGAAAAGAGAATATTGAGAGAGAGAGAGCAAGAGGGAGAGAAAGAACAGGTAGTTCCTGCTAAAAGGTGGATCGGTATGAGACAGAGAAATACTGATATTCTGCTACCTCTTGCTGGGATCAACGCTCACACCACTCACTGTCTACCTCCTTGTGTGTGTGTGTGTGTGTGTGTGTGTGTGTGTGTGTGTGTGTGTGTGTGTGTGTGTGTGTGTGTGTGTGTGTGTGTGTGTGTGTGTGTGTGTGTGGGTCGGAGCGTATGAACACTGCAGGGCTGTGAATCTGAAATGACCTCACTCAGCGACTATTGAGCTCCTGTTAATTCTGCTGCAGCTCTGAGCTAGAGCCTGTCTCCCTCATTCATCATTAGGCATATCACACACACACACACACACACACACACACACACACACACACACACACACACACACACACACACACCGCTCGTCAGCACACATGGACATAAAGGGGATACTTTAGAGTTGCCGGGACAGAAATGCAACAGAAGCAAACTTGTATGTAGAACCTACGATGTTTTATGATAACATTTAATATCGACTGTACTAAAGGATGATATTAAACAACATCTATACACTCTATACCCTATATATCTATATCTATATAGATATATATATATATATCTATATATATACACTCTATACCCTATATAGCTATATATATATATACACTCTATACCCTATATATCTATATATATATACACTATATACCCTATATATATATACAAATATACTCCCTATACCCTATATATATATACTCCATATACCCTATATATATATATATATATATACATATATATATATATATATATATATATATATACACTCTATACCCTATATATCTATATATATATATTGTCACGCCCTGGCCGTAGAGAGGTTTTTATTCTCTATTTTGGTTAGGTCAGGGTGTGACTAGGGTGGGCATTCTAGTTTCCTTATTTCTATGTTGGTGTGGTTGATTCCCAATCAGGGGCAGCTGTCTATCGTTGTCCCTGATTGGGGATCATATATAAGTTGTCCTTTTCCTTTGGGGTTTTGTGGGATGTTGTTTTCTGTTCAGTGTCTGTTACCTGACAGAACTGTTCGCTTTCGTTTTCGCTTTGTTATTTTGTTTGAGTGTTTTTTGATAATAAAAATCATGAACACTTTCCACGCTGCGCTTTGGTCCACTCCTTTCGATGAGAGCCGTTACATATATACACTCTATACCCTATATATATATATATATATATATATATATATATATTGTGGCAAACCTCTTCAAGGTTATGAGCATTTGTCACAAATTAAGTGGGAAACTGTCACCAAATTACCCCAGAATGAGAGTTCTTTCGAACAGGACAGTACCTGTGTGTTTGTCTCTCCGTCCTGGTCCACCCAGGTCGTAGGCAAGGTCAAGGATAGCAGGGTTCGGTACACGAATCGGGTTCTCAGTAGGTCCAGGTCCAAACGCCCACAGGTAAGTCCAAAACAGTCCAGCTCATACACAGTAAATCCAGCCAATATCTATTGTCTCTTTCTCTATGGTTCACAGACCCTTCCAGCCCTCACTTCCTCTTCCTGGTTTTTCTTGACCCTTTATCTGTGTGTTGGCTCCACCTTCTGAGGGTTCCCCTTGCTTCTGGGACTTGTAGTTTTGGCAGTCGGCCATTTTGTGACCTGTAGTTCTGATCGGGGTGGCCATTTTAGTGATCGGGCAGAGCCCGTTTATTAGTTCTGCTCTCACATATCTGCCATTTATCACTCGACCCCCTTCTTTGCCACATATCTCCCCCCCTAGATCCGACCCCCTAGGTCGGGCTACCGCAGCAAAATATGCGTGCATGCGGGATAACCCATCCTCATTTCCCATTTCCTTCCCTGCTTTGTGTTTCAAGTCAAAGTGAAACGGTTGGAGACTCAAAAACCACCGCATCACCCGAGCGTTCTTCTCTTTAGCCCTATGCATCCAGGTGAGTGGGGCATGGTCACTGATGAGGGTGAAGTGGCGCCCCAGCAGGTAGTATTTCAGGCTTTCTAGAGCCCACTTTAGTGCCAGCGCCTCTTTCTCAACGACCGCGTAGTTGGTTTCCCGTGGTTCCAGCTTCCTGCTTAAAAACAGGATGGGGTGTTCCACCCCTTCTACCTCTTGGGATAGCACTGCTCCTAAGCCGACCTCTGAGGCATCCGTCTGAACCACAAACTCTTTCTCAAAGTCTGGTACCACCAGCACTGGATTACAGCAGAGAGCCTCCTGTAATGTCCTAAATGCTTTGGTGGCCCTTTCATCCCATTTGACCATGTTTGGCCCTCTGGCTCTAGTCATGTCGGTGAGTGGGGCGGCCACTGTGGCATAACTTGGGATGAACTTCCGGTAGTAACCGGTCAGCCCTAGGAAGGCTCGAACTTGCTTCTTATTTACTGGTTTCGGCCATTCTCTAATTGCCTCCACCTTCTTCTGTTGGGGTTTGATTAACCCTCTTCCCACGGTGTATCCCAGATACTCTGTTTCCCCTAACCCCACATAACACTTGGCAGGGTTCGCCGTGAGCCCTGCCTTTCTAAGGGCGTCTACCACCGCCTGTACCCGGGGTAAGTGGGATTCCCAATCAGGGCTGTAGATTCCCACGTCATCTAAATAAGCTGCGGCGTATGCCTGGTGCGGTTTTAGGACCTTGTTCATGAGCCGTTGAAAGGTAGCTGGGGCCCCGTGTAAGCCGAATGGCATGACGGTGTATTGAAACAAACCGTCAGGAGTTGCAAAGGCTGTCTTTTCTTTGGCCCTGGGGGTCAGAGGAATTTGCCAGTACCCTTTTGTCAGGTCCAGGGTCGTAATGTACCGAGCTTTACCAATTTTCTCCAGTAGTTCGTCTACTCGGGGCATGGGGTAGGCATCAAACTTGGAGATTTCATTTACTTTCCGAAAGTCGTTACAAAACCGCAAAGACCCATCGGGCTTGGAGACCATCACAATTGGGCTAGACCACTCACTATGTGACTCCTCGATCACTCCAGCTGTCAACATTTTCTCTGTCTCTGCTCTAATCGCGGCCTGTCGAGCCTCGGGTACCCGATATGGCCTCATGCTCACTTTTCTCCCTGGTAGGGAAACGATATCGTGAGCCGTAACCTCAGTTCGGCCGGGTACCTCTGAAAACACATCTCTGTTTTTCTGGATCAGGGTCTTTACTTCCTGTACTTGTGCTGGGGACAGAGTATGTGAAATATTTACTTCGGCTGCCCCCTGAGTGTGTGTAGGGTATGTGACCATTAGTGTTTCTCTCTCTCTCCATGCTTTTAACAGGTTTATGTGATAGATCTGTTCCTGTGGCCGTCGACCTGGCTGTCGGATCCGATAATTCACTTCTCCTATTCTCTCCAGTACTTCATATGGTCCTTTCCATGTGGCTAGTAGTTTGCACTCTACCGTGGGGATCAGCACTAACACCTTATCTCCCGGTTGAAATTCCCTCAGGGTAGCCTGCCGGTTATAAGTGTGCCGCTGGTGCTCTTGTGCTTGTCTCATGTGCTCTCGGACGATGGGCATGACTGTGGCTATCCTGTCTTGCATTGCCGTGACGTGCTCTATGACACTAGTATACGGGGTGGATTGGTGCTCCCAGGTTTCCCGGGCGATGTCTAAGATTCCCCGGGGGTGCCTCCCATATACCAGCTCAAAGGGAGAAAACCCCAGCGAGGCTTGAGGAACCTCTCTAATGGCAAACATCAGATACGGCAACATGCAATCCCAGTTTTTCCCATCCTTATCGATTACCTTCCTGAGCATTGACTTCAGGGTCCTGTTGAATCTCTCAACCAGCCCGTCCGTCTGAGGATGGTAAACCGATGTCCTCAACTGTTTCACCTGCCACAATTTACAAAGGTCCGCCATAAGGCGGGACATAAAGGGGGTCCCCTGGTCAGTAAGGATCTCCTTTGGAACCCCTACCCTGGTGAACAAGAGCACTAATTCCTTGGCAATATTTTTGGAAGTCATCGTCCGAAGGGGAATGGCTTCTGGGTAGCGAGTGGCATAATCTAGAATGACCAGAATGTATTGGTGTCCTCTGGCGGACTTGGGTAGTGGTCCCACTATATCCATCGCTATCCTCTCAAATGGCGTTTCGATTATGGGGAGTGGCACTAACGGGCTTCTAACAGCTGGTCGGGGAGCTGTTAACTGGCACTCCGGGCACTCTCCACAATGCCGAGCCACTTCAGCCTGAATTCCTGGCCAGTAAAACCTCCTTACAATCCGGTCTCGGGTTTTATCGATACCAAGGTGTCCACCCAGAATGTGCCCATGAGCTAGATCCAGTACTGTCCTCCGGTACCGGGTGGGGACCAACAACTGTTCAACCACATCAACCCCTATTTTTGAGACTCTGTACACCAAACCCTTTTTCATAATGAAGTGGGGAAAACTATTAGGCCTCATCCCATCATTTATGGGAGTACCATCGACGACCTGCACGTCTGCTCTGGCTTGCTGCAGGGTTGGATCCTGGTTTTGGGCCGTCCCGAAATTAGTCAAGGACCTTGCCAGGTCTGCTGGTTCTAGATCGTCATCCTCTGGATTCAGATCGACCCCAGCCCCACTAGTACCGGGCTGTTCGTTGTCAACGAGGTTTGCCACTTCATCCTCATCCTCCCCTACTAGCACCTGTGAGGTTGGCCCCTGGGAGACCTCTTTTCTTGGCTTTGGTTGAAGGCCCCATGCTTCTTCCTGCTTGGTCAGGGTTGTTGGCTTCTCAAATATGCCATTCTTTTGGCCTAACTTCGCAAAGTTAGGAAAGTGTCTACCCAATATTACATCATATGGCATCTTTGGGACCACGCCGACCTCACAATTCAGCAGATCGTCCTCTGTTTGTATGCTCACTAAGGCTGTGGGGTACAGACGGGTATCCCCATGAATGCATGTAACACTGATATCCTGACTTGTATCCAGTTTATGAGTTGGCACTAGGTTTGCAACGACCAGGGTTAGCATACTGCCGGAATCCAGCAGTGCTTCCACCTCTTTCCCTTCAACCGTCACCCTGCACATATGTTTGTTTCTTGATCTTTCAAGTACAGTGGTTACAACAGGACATGCATACCACATATCATCTTCTTTTTCACCGAGGTTACATTGCATTGGCTCTTCTTTAATAGGGCAGTAGGCTGCAATATGTCCTGGTCGATTACAATTGTAACAGATAATAGGCGTTCGGGTGGGAGACCCCCTCGACCCCCGGTCCCGGTTTCCGTTTTCTCCCTTAGTGTCTCGGCCCGATTCTGATTCTTTCCTCATGCCCCCACGCTGCTCTCTTCCCCCTCCACCTGTTGGGACAGTCTTACCCTGTCCGCTGGTTCGCCCAGGCCTGGGGAATGGGAATCTTTCCTCCTGTGCCTGCTCAGCTGTTCCTGCCGTACAATACCGTTCAACTAGGCCCACGAGATGGTCGGCGGAAAGTACCTCGTTCTGGCCAACCCATCGTCGCACTTCTTGGGGTAGACCTCGCTGAAACTGGTTGAGTACGATGGTCTCGACAATCTCGGCGGAGGAACGGGTCTCCGGTCGCAACCATTTCCGTGCCAGGTGAATCAAGTCGAACATCTGTGTTCGGGGAGGTTGTCCAGATCGGTAGGACCACTGGTGAAAGCGGTGTGCCCTCACGGTATCGGTCACTCCCAGTCTTGCCAGAATCTCTCCCTTTAGTTTATCGTAATCCTGTGCATCTGTCAACTCCAGGTCGAAATACGCTTTTTGCGCGTCCCCTGCCAGGTATGGTGCCAGAAGCCCTGCCCATTCTTCTTTCGGCCACTTCTCCCTCTCTGCAGTCCTTTCGAAGGTGGTAAGATATGCTTCCACATCATCCTGTGCTGTCATTTTTTGAAAAAAATGATTGGCCCGCCTCTGGGTATTTGCAGCTGGTAATTGAGCCCCAATTTGGTCCGCTAGCCCCTTTAGGCCTTCTCTTAACTCCCGGGTGTTTCTCTCTTGCTCTTCTCTGAGCAGCTGGTTGGTGCGGTGCTGGACCTGTAACGTGTCCTGGTACATTCGCATTGCATCCTGATGAGCTATTTGTTGAGCTCTAGTTGCCTCTTGTTGGGTGGCCGCCGCTTGTAACAGGGCTTGTATGGCTCCCTCCATACTCATTTTCCTGAGAAACTGCTCTAATCAAACCAAGCAAAAAAAAAAAAAAACTTGACTCCCCTTTGGAGTGTTTTTTTTTTAATGTTTTTTTGTTTAACCTAACCAGCGGAATGGTTAGTCCATTTGCCCACATTCTCCCCCACGTGTGGCAAACCTCTTCAAGGTTATGAGCATTTGTCACAAATTAAGTGGGAAACTGTCACCAAATTACCCCAGAATGAGAGTTCTTTCGAACAGGACAGTACCTGTGTGTTTGTCTCTCCGTCCTGGTCCACCCAGGTCGTAGGCAAGGTCAAGGATAGCAGGGTTCGGTACACGAATCGGGTTCTCAGTAGGTCCAGGTCCAAACGCCCACAGGTAAGTCCAAAACAGTCCAGCTCATACACAGTAAATCCAGCCAATATCTATTGTCTCTTTCTCTATGGTTCACAGACCCTTCCAGCCCTCACTTCCTCTTCCTGGTTTTTCTTGACCCTTTATCTGTGTGTTGGCTCCACCTTCTGAGGGTTCCCCTTGCTTCTGGGACTTGTAGTTTTGGCAGTCGGCCATTTTGTGATCTGTAGTTCTGATCGGGGTGGCCATTTTAGTGATCGGGCAGAGCCCGTTTATTAGTTCTGCTCTCACATATCTGCCATTTATCACTCGACCCCCTTCTTTGCCACAATATATATACACACTCTATACCCTATATATATGTATCTCTATACCCTATATATATATATATATATATATATATATATATATATCTATATACACCATGTGATGTGTGCGTATGAGTGTGTATTTATTCAAAATGTGAGTGTGTTTGTAATAAGTGTGTATTCAGGTGTGACCAAACATCTAATGAAGAAGAGACCGATCAACTTTTGATCATCAACAACAAGACAAGTCACATTTCCAATGCATATTGTGACTCCCCGGTCTATCCACAACAGATTCCAACCATGAGATAGTAATGACAAGGATATAGAACTATACCTTAGTTGCTCTAAAATAAATGTGTTTTCTTTGAAAGTGGAAGATAATTGCTAAGTGAGCTTTGATCCTGTCTTCATTCTGTCAAACAGTTATATTAGAATGATGTGAACAAACAACCAATCTGTTAATTAAAGATTGGTTTGTGTTTATTCCCATCGACATCAGCAATGCAACAATGGACTGGTGAACGGGAGAGAGATGTAAACAGAGGAAGACGGAGAGAGGAATGAGGACTACTGACCAAAAAAGGGAGGGATTACCTGACTTTGTCCAATAATAAAAAACTAGTTTTTGTTACAAAATGTTCTACGCCAAATAAAATAATGGTTTGTCCTATCGCTACCCAGACAATAATGAGGGTTCTTTGAGAAGTTTGCTTGTTCTATGTGGAAACCTAATGACTCAAATAACGCTTTGAGCTCTTCAATGGGTCTTCACAGTTCACATACGAGTTCTTTCCTCTTTTTATTAAAATTGTAAATGTATGGGAGGCGGCTCATTACAATATTTTGGGGCGTGGTTTATGCAGAGGTATTTTTGTGCAACCTTCAAATGAGAGTTTCATTCCCGCTAATCTAATATGTTGTGTTATACTGCAATTACATATTTAATATGACAATGGACAGTGATAAGTGTCTTGTGCTAAATGATAATGATTGATGAAATTAGCCAGTGGTTCTCAAATGTCTCTTCAGGGACACACAGCTGTACCAGAGGTAGCTCACTTGATTCAACCAATGGAAGTTTACTGACATGGCTGACCAGAACAGAAGAGGATCTAGAAAGAACCTTTGCGATAGAGAAAGGTACTTCACAGAACCATTCTCCATAAAGAACCATCAAAAAGGATTCTATATAGCCCCAAACAGGGTTGGAAACATAGCGGAACCCTTTTTTTGGTGCTATGTAGCTCCTTTTCAAAGGTACTTTTTAGAACCTTAGGAAAAGGTTCTTTATAGCACCATAAAAGGTTCTGCTATGGTTCCAAGCCAAAATAACCGCTATCTGGAACTACTTAGAACCATAATTTGTGTGTGTAGACATCAGCCTCAGGCAAAACCTATGGTCCTCTCTATCACTCTTCTTATTCATGCTCCCTCTCTCTTTCTGTGGTTCCTCTCCCCCTCTCTCTCTCTCTCTCTCTCTCTCTCTCTCTCTCTCTCCCTCTCTCTTTATGTGCTTCCTCTCCCCTTATCTATCTCTCTCTCTCTCGCTCTCTCTCCCTCTCCCTCTCTCTCTCTGTGTCTCTCTCTCTCTCTCTGCTTCCTCTCCCCCTATCTCTCTCTCTCTCTCTCTCTCTCTCTCTCTCTCTCTCTTTCTCTCTCTCTCTCTTTCTCTCTCTCTCTCTCTCTCTCTCTCTCTCTCTCTCTCTCTCTCTCTCTCTCTCTCTCTCTCTCTCTCTCTCTCTCTTTCTCTCTCTCTCTCTCTCTCTCTCTCTCTCTCTCTCTCTCTCTCTCTCTCTGTCTCTCTCTGTCTCTCTCTGTCTCTCTCTCTCTCTCTTTCTCTCTCTCTCTCTCTCCCTCTCTCTCTGTCTCTCTCTCTCTCCCTCTCTCCCTCTCTCTCTCTCTCTCTCTCCCTCCCTCTCTCTCTCTCTGTCTCTCTCTGTCTCTCGCTCTCTTTCTTTCTCTCTCTCTCTCTCTCCCTCTCTCTCTGTCTCTCTCTCTCTCTCCCTCTCTCTCTCTCTCTCTCTCTCTGTCTCGCTCTCTGTATCTATTTCTCTCTACATTCCCCCCGTATCTATATCTTTGTGTCTCTCTCCTAACCATCCAATACCCACACAAAGATTTCCAGTGGACTCTGTTCTTAGTTCCAACAGTCTCAAAGGGCACAGAAAAAGGGACCATCGATTCAAGTGGGGCCTGTGTTTTCACCTCTCCCTCCCTAAACAGAGTGGTTCATATCTCAACTCTCTCTCTCTCTCTCAGCTTAGTGTTAGTGCTGGCTCCATTCTCCATCGTAATGGATATTCTATTGAGTTGGCTCTGATTGTTGTAGCTGTGTAGAGGGCCATTGACCTGACAGGGCCGTCGTGAATGGGCCTTGAGGGATAACAGACGCGGCTGAAGACAACAGAGATACAGAGAGGCTGATAAGTGGTCCCTCCAGGGGTCTTCTAGTGTATTAAGGGCTCATTGGCCATCTATCACTGGACAGAGTTAAGAGGCTGGGACAGAGGGACCACAGGGACAAGTGATAAGGGTTAGTTGTGTTGTCGTTCAATGAGGAGAAATGACTAAGGATGGTGAGGAGGAGGAGAGGTGGTAAGGTTGAGAGGTATAGAGGAGAAAACGATGGAGAGGAGGAGAGAGGAGAGGATGAGAGGTGGAGAGGAGCAGAGGAGGGGAGAGGAGAGGTGGAAATATGAAAAGGTGGAGAGAGGAGAAGTGGATGGTGGATGGAGAAGGACAACAATATTCTTGGTTAGAATATTGAAACAATGCAGGGAAGGTTCCATAATACCAGAAGATGTATAACTCACTTCCTCCTCCTCCTCCTCTCCCTCCTGCTCTTCCCCTCCTCCTCCTCCTCCTCTTCCTCCACCCCCTCCCCTCCTCCTTCTAATCCTCCTCCCTTTCTCCTTCTCATCCTTCTCCCTTCCTCTTCCTCCACCCCCCCTCCTCCTTCTCATCCTCCTCCCTTTCTCCTCCTCTTCCTCTTTCTCCTCCTCTTCCTCCACCCCCTTCCCCTCCTCCTTCTCATCCTATTCATTTCTCATCCTCCTCTTTCTCCACCCACTCCCCCCCTCCTTCTCATCCTCCTCCCTTTCTCCTCCTCCTCTTCCTCCACCCCCTTCACCCCCGTCATGCGGTCTAAAAAAAGATGGATTCCGATGTGAGTTTGTTTTGTGCCACAGTATTGAGTCATGACCAATACGCAGGCTGCCAAGCTGTGTGGCAGGAACACCACTTAGTGGAAATGTCCTGGCATCATTTGACTGTTTATTGTTTTTTTGCTAATTTGTTTGTTTGCAGGGAAAGTCAATGTAAATTATGATTTCATGCCTTTCTTGAGCCTCTTCTAGGTTGCTGTTGAGTCTGGTGTAACTGCCAGTCAGTGTGTGTGTGTGTGTGTGTGTGTGTGTGTGTGTGTGTGTGTGTGTGTGTGTGTGTGTGTGTGTGTTGTGTGTGTGTGTGTGTGTGTGTGTTTGTGTGTTGTGTGTTGTGTGTTGTGTGTTGTGTGTGTGTGCGTGTGGTCCTGTAGGAGTCTGGACTGAGCTCTGACCGGTAGACTGTCCTGTCTCAGGCCACCACACACAGCTTATCCTCTTCTCAACCCTGGTCCCTGTGCCAGGCATATACCGTAGTGCCACTGCACTCTCACACACACACGCACGCAGACACAGACAGACAGACTGACAGACAGACAGTCAGTGCTCCTGTTCCATGCTCCTCCTTGCTCCTCCTTGCTGCATTGCATCAGACTTGCTCTATTATTCCAACAGCCTCTCATCTCTAGTGGGAGACAGGACTCAGGCAGCAGAACAATAGTTTTGGCCTACAGAATGCCTATATGAAATATATCCCCAAGTGTTGGAGCCTGTAGCCAGGTGACAGATCGCTCCCCAAACCACAATGTACAAAGAGAATGCTGGTGGAACCAGGCGTGGAGAAGCAACTACTGCAGGGCTGGTCAGGTAGAGAGAGAGAGAGAGAGAGAGAGAGAGAGAGAGAGAGAGAGAGGTTGTTTGATACTGATCAGTGAACACAGCCATCACAGTCATCTACCTTCATTTAGGAAGCAGAGTGCTTTTTGTTTCATCTCCAGAGTTATGCCACGAAGAAGGAGAGGAGAATCAGGGAGGGGTAACTTGCCAGAACCATGGCTGTGCTTCTCTCTCTCTCTCTCTCTCTCTCTCTCTCTCTCTCTCTCTCTCTCTCTCTCTCTCTTTCTCTCTATTTCTTTCCTTCTTTCTGCCTCCATCTCCCTTTCTATGTATTTGGTCTCTCTCTCCCTCTCTATTTCTGCCTCCATCTCCCTTTCTATGTATTTGGTCTCTCTCTCTCTCTCTCTCTCTCTCTCTCTCTCTCTCTCTAAAAGTGAGGGGTTTTCTATGGATCGAAAGTCAACATGTCTCCTCTACTGCTTGCCCCACATCTTCCTATTCCTCCTTATCCTCCTCTTCTTCCACTTCCCTATTCCATTGAACATCCTCTTCCCCATCCACATCCTCTTCTTCATCCTCCTTTCCTCTCTTTCTCCTCCTTTTCTTCCTCTTCCTCTCTCCTCTTTCATCTACTCTTCCTCTCTCCTCTTCATCTACTTTTCCTCTCTCTTCTTCATCTCCTCTTCCTCTCTCCTCTTCATCTGTTCTTCCTCTCTCCTCTTCATCTGCTCTTCCTCTCTCCTCTTCATCTGCTCTTCCTCTCTCCTCTTTCATCTACTCTTCCTCTCTCCTCTTTCATCTACTCTTCCTCTCTCCTCTTCATCTCATATTCCTCTCTCCTCTTTCATCTGCTCTTCCTCTCTCCTCTTCATCTACTCTTCATCTCTCCTCTTCCTCTCTCCTCTTTCATCTACTCTTCCTCTCTCCTCTTCATCTGCTCTTCCTCTCTCCTCTTCATCTACTTTTCCTCTCTCCTGTTTTATCTGCTCTTCATCTCTCCTCTTCATCTACTCTTCCTCTCTCCTCTTCATCTCTCCTCTTTCATCTACTCTTCCTCTCTCCTCTTCATCTGCTCTTCCTCTCTCCTCTTCATCTCCTCTTCCTCTCTCCTCTTTAATCTGCTCTTCCTCTCTCCTCTTCATCTACTCTTCCTCTCTCCTCTTTTATCTGCTCTTCATCTCTCCTCTTCATCTACTTTTCCTCTCTCCTCTTCATCTCCTCTTCCTCTCTCCTCTTTAATCTGCTCTTCCTCTCTCCTCTTCATCTCCTCTTCCTCTCTCCTCTTCATCTACTCTTCTTCTCTCCTCTTCCAGCTCTGGTGTACATTTGAACTGGTGTAATGCTTGCCTCTCTTTCTTCCTCTCCTACACTCCTCTCATCCTTCCTTCCTTCCCTTTGGTATTAGTATTTTATTAGGATCCCCATTAGCTGTTGCAAAAGCAGCAGCTACTCGTCCTGGGGTCCACACAAAACATGAAACATGACATATTACAGAACAGAACTTCTTCAGGCTAGGGTCCTTTTCTCGCAATTTCCGCCTGACTGACGAGCCCAAGGTAAACTGCCTGTTACTCAGGCCCAGAAGCCAGGATATGCATATAATTGGTACCATTTGATATAAAACCCGTTGAAGTTTGTAGAAATGTTAAAATAATGTAAGAGACTATAAGACAATAGATATGGTAAGAGAAAATCCCCCCCCCCCCCCAAAAAAAAACAGATTACATTTTTTGAGAGCCCATGCTCTTACAATGGAAGTTATAGGGGCATATCAAAATCAAGCTCCCAGATTGCAATTCCTATGGCTTCCACTAGATGTCAACAGTCTTTGTTCAAGGTTTCAGGCTTGTTTCTTCCAAAATGAATTATACGTTTTAGTACTGGGACTCAGAGTTGGAAATCAGCGAAGAGGACGCGCACCTGCTAATATTGCTTTCCTATTGAACATACTTCTTTTCGTATGAAATATTATAGTTTAATTACATTTTAGAGTATCTGAGGATTAAATAGAAGCATATTTTGACCTGTTTTAACAAAGTTTAGAGGTAGCCTTTTGGATTCCTTTCTCTGTATGTTGAACGAGTGGATTACTCAAATCAATGGGACCAACTAAACAGACTTTTTGGGATATAAAGAAGGATTATATCTAACAAAATGACACTACATGTGGTAGCTGGGACCCTTTGGATTGCAAATCAGAGGAAGATTTTCAAAAAGTAAGTGAATATTTAATCGCTATTTGTGAATTTATGAAACCTGTGCTGGTTGAAAAATATTTTGATGTGGGGCGCCGTCCTCAAACAATCGCATGGCATTCTTTCGCTGTAAAGCCTATTGTAAATCGGACATTTTTTATTTTACCATTATTTAACTCGGCAAGTCAGTTAAGAACAAATTCTTATTTTCAATGACGGCCTAGGAACAGTGGGTAAACTGCCTTGTTCAGGGGCAGAACGACAGATTTGTACCTTGTCAGCTCCGGGATTCGATGTTTAAAATTCATAATATCCATCATTTTTATAATTATTTATTTGAATTGCGCGCCTTCCAATTTCACCGGAAGATGTCGACAGGTGTCCTAAGACACCTAGCGACACCTGGCCCTAAGAAGTTGTCGACACCTGGCCCTAAGAAGTTGTCGACACCTGGCCCTAAGAAGTTGTCGACACCTGGCCCTAAGAAGTTGTCAAAAAAGCAGAGCATCTCTGTATTACGGACAGACCTCTCCCCATCTTTACAACCATTGCATCGACTGTATATGTTTTGACCATGACAGTTTACAATCTAAGGTAACACCAAGTAATGTAGTCTCCTCCACTTCTTCAACAGCCACACAATTCATTACCATATTCAGCTGAGGTCTAGAATTAAGGGAATGATTTGTACCAAATATAATGCACTTCGTTTTAGAGATGTTCAGGACCAGTTTATTAATGGCCACCCATTCCAAAACAGACTGCAACTCTTTGTTAACTTCTCTAGGATAGGGGGCAGCATGTTCACGTTTGGAATGAAAGCGTGCCCATAGTAAACTGCCTCCTACTCAGTCCCAGATTATTAGTATTAGATAGAAAACACTCTGAAGTTTCTAAAACAATTTGAATCATGTCTGTGACTATAACAGAACTTATAGCAAAACCCAGAGGACAAACCATTCAGATTTTAATTTTTTTGAGCTCACTCTCTTTTCAATAATTTTTCATAGGGAATCCAGATTTCTAAGGGACCTTCCTGCAGTTCCGATTGCTTCCACTGGATGTCAAGAGTCTTTAGAAATTGGCTGAGGTTTGTCCTTTGAGAAATGAAGAAGTAGCCATGTTCAGAATGAGGCTCCAGTGAAGTGTACTGTTTGTTAGAGGCACGTGACCAGAAAGCATGCTACACATTGTTTTCCTCCAGTATTGAACACAGATCATCCCGTCTTCAATTTTATCAATTATTTACATAAAAAAATACCTAAAGTTGTATTACAAAAGTAGTTTGACATGTTTGGACATAGCTTACAGGTAACTTTTGAGATATTTTGTAATCACGTTGTGCAAGTTGGAACCGGTGTTTTTCTGGATCAAACGCGCCAAATAAATGGACATTTTGGAAATACACTGCTCAAAAAAAAAAAGGGAACACTTAAACAACACAATGTAACTCCAAGTCAATCACACTTCTGTGAAATCAAACTGTCCACTTAGGAAGCAACACTGATTGACAATACATTTCACATGCTGTTGTGCAAATGGAATAGACAAAAGGTGGAAATTATAGGCAATTAGCAAGACACCCCCAATAAAGGAGTGATTCTGCAGGTGGTGACCACAGACCACTTCTCAGTTCCTATGCTTCCTGGCTGATGTTTTGGTCACTTTTGAATGCTGGCGGTGCTCTCACTCTAGTGGTAGCATGAGACGGAGTCTACAACCCACACAAGTGGCTCAGGTAGTGCAGCTCATCCAGGATGGCACATCAATGCGAGCTGTGGCAAGAAGGTTTGCTGTGTCTGTCAGCGTAGTGTCCAGAGCATGGAGGCGCTACCAGGAGACAGGCCAGTACATCAGGAGACGTGGAGGAGGCCGTAGGAGGGCAACAACCCAGCAGCAGGACCGCTACCTCCGCCTTTGTGCAAGGAGGAGCACTGCCAGAGCCCTGCAAAATGACCTCCAGCAGGCCAGCAGGTGAAAGCACCGCCAGCATTCAAAAGTGACCAAAACATCAGCCAGGAAGCATAGGAACTGAGAAGTGGTCTGTGGTCACCACCGGCAGAACCACTCCTTTATTGGGGGTGTCTTGCTAATTGCCTATAATTTCCACCTTTTGTCTATTCCATTTGCACAACAACATGTGACATTTATTGTCAATCAGTGTTGCTTCCTAAGTGGACAGTTTGATTTCACAGAAGTGTGATTGACTTGGAGTTACATTGTGTTGTTTAAGTGTTCCCTTTATTTTTTTGAGCAGTGTATATCGACAGAATTAATCTAACAAAAGGACCATTTGTGATGTTTATGGGACATATTGGAGTGCCAACAGAAGAAGCTCGTCAAAGGTAAGGCATGAATTATATCTTTATTTCTGCGTTTTGTGTCGCGCCGGGAGGGTTGAAATATGATGGTCTGTGAATGTTAGCTGGGGAGCTATCCTCAGATAATAGCATTGTTTGCTTTCGCCGTAAAACATTTTTGAAATCTGACATGTTGGCTGGATTCACAACAAGTGTAGCTTTAATTGGTATATTGAATGTGTGATTTCATGAAAGTTTTATTTTTATAGTAATTTATTTGAATTTGGCATTTTCACTGGATGTTGGCCAGGTGGGACGTTACCGTCCCACATATCCCAGAGAGGTTAAGGGTTTCAGTGACTTCATTGGCTGCGGTTGCTGATGCATAAATGGTTGAATCATCAGCATACATGGACACACATGCTTTTTTTAATGCCAATGGCAGGTCATTGGTAAAAATAGAAAAGAGTAAAGGTCCTAGTGAGCTGCCCTGCAGTACACCACACTTTTGAGTTCTATTAGATAGATAGCTAAGAATCCATGATAAGGCAAAGGTTGAAAAGTCATAACACATACGTTTTTTCAACAACGATTATGGACATTAATATCAAAGGCTGCACCTAAATCTAACAGTATAGCTCCCACAAGCTTCTTACTGTCAATTTATTTCAACCAATTATCAGTAATTTGTGTCAGTGCAGTACATGTTGAGTGCCCTTCTCTATAAGCATGCTGAAAGTCTGTTGTTGATTTGTTTACAGAGAACTAGCCACCACTGTCCTCAACTGTACTCCCACCGGCTTTGGTCTTTGTCATGGTAGCCAGCAATGTAGGTCACGCTGTTACTCCTTGCAGTTCCAGTTCCCTTCTCACATCCTTTCTTCCTTCCTCCCTTCTTTCCCTCCCATTGAGTTTCTGCACAGTTACGTTGGTGTAGTGTGGGGTTGGCTGGGTTGGAGGTCGGGGCTGTGGAGAATGGTGTATTGTGGGATTGGCTGGGTTGGAGGTCGGGCTGTGGAGGCTGGTGTATTGTGGGATTGGCTGGGTTGGAGGTCGGGGCTGTGGAGGCTGGTGTATTGTGGGATTGGCTGGGTTGGAGGTCGGGGCTGTGGAGACTGGTGTATTGTGGGATTGGTTGGGTTGGTTGTTGGGGCTGTGGAGGCTGGTGTATTGTGGAATTGGCTGGGTTGTTCTCTCTAATCTGTGCACGAGCATCTCCATAGGGACTGCCGAGCAGAAGAAAAATCAGCCCGCGCATAGAAGCACTTTCTAGAGTTTTCACCCTTAGTTAACACTATCAACGTTTCCCTTTACTGTGGAAATTGTGATCGAATCAACGCAATATTAGCCACTATCATCCGAAACCAATTGAACTATGCAAGAGATTTTTATGTAGGCAGAGAGCATCAAAGTAGGATTATATTGCAATGACAGGAACGTCTCAGGCCTGTACTCTACAGAGACCGGTGCGCCATAACTGTCACGACTTCCGCCGAAGTCGGTCCCTCTCCTTGTTCGGGCGGCGTTCGGCGGTCGACGTCACCGGCTTTCTATCTACTGCTAATCCACTTTTCATTTTCCATTTGTTCTGTCTTTGTTTCACACACCTGTTGTCAATCCCACAATCACTTGTTCATTATTTAACCCTCTGTTCCCCACGTGGTTTTTGTGAGTGATTGTTTATTGTAAAATGTGTCCGTCTGTGTGTGCTATGATGTTACTTTGTAAATTTGTCGTATTTGAGTAAAGCACGTTTTTTACTCGTATCTGCTGTCCTGCGCCTGACTCTCTCACCAGCTACACACAGGACTCATTACAATAACCAATCAGAACTGCAGTAGGCCTAGATGCAAATAAACCATTTCCATATATGGATTAATGCCGTTCACTTTGAACTGGACTGTTTCACAGCATGAGCAGTCACAATTATTATGCGCTTGATTTATTAAGATCAAAGCGAGAGCCATATTTGCACATTTGCTTCCTACAAGAGCACAAAACGTGTACATTTCTAGTAATGGTGCATTATGGGAATAAAAATACATTTTATTTTGTAGTGGTCTCTTGCATCAAACAACACAACAACATTTTCAGTCACCTCCTTATCTGAAGGACAGGTAGATAAACAGGTTAATGTCAAGCCCTGCATGTTTTTTTTCAAAAGTCTCATGGAATGTAGACCTACGTTGAACACCACACATTGGCTGCTACTGTAGGCTGAAAGATAGAACAGCTATTTCCATGTTAAAATGTTCTGGGATTTATTTTCTTCATTGTTTTTGATGGTAGGCCTACATTATGATCAAATAGCCACCGTAGCCCACTTGACCACTGTTAAAACAGTAAATTAAACTGGGTACAGCCTCAGTGTTCACTGTAAACGCACGCCGTAAGTTGCACAGAAATGTCAAATTTGCACTCAGCAGAACTGAAATTTGCTCAGTGACAAAAAATATTATAGGGAACATTGGTTGACGGTTGGTGCTGAGGAGGGAGAGATGGATGGCAGGAGAGCTGAAGATGACGGGAGGAGTGGAGGAGTGGAGGAAAACTCGTCTGCCCCCCCCACCACACACACACACACACACACACACACACACACACACACACACACACACACACACACACACAGTACCGTAGTGGAGGAAAAGTAATGGCCTCTGTCAGGCGGCTTCCTGCTTTTAATGAAAACACACGGCCCTTTCCCTGCAACAATGTCTGCGTGCTACCGGAGCAGGAAGTCACCTTCTCTACAGAGTAACAGAAGAAAGCCTGTTGTGGTGTGTCATTGCGTCAAAATGGCTCCCTATTCCCTATATTGTGCACTACTTTTGACCAGGGCCCAATAGGGATGTAGGGAATAGGGTGCCATTTGGAAGCACACTCTGTGTCACTGAAATGTTGGACTGAATGATATGGTGAAGATACACTCTTAGAAAAAAAGGTGCTAAGTAGAACCACACAGGGTTCTTGGTTTTTGGTGCTATGTAGAACCCTCTCCGTAGGGTTCTTCATAGGATCCCCGGTATATGGTTCTACCTAGAACCGTCTATAAAGGGTTCTACAAAGACGGATTTTATCATCAAAAGGTTCTTGTTAGAACCATCTGTGAAGGGTTCTCCCAAGATCCATTTAAAGGGGAAGTTCATCCAAAAACCCTTCTGGGCCCTTTATAACATGTGCCTGGTCATTTTTCATCACCCCAGACAGTTTTTAGGTCCATTGCTTGAGTATTTAGCTTTCTATATTTCTATATAAAAATGCTGCGTTTTCAAAATCACCTAAAAATGCATAAACAACGGTTTATTTATCGTTACATAAACATGTGTCGACAGTGATTTGAATAACTATATAACAGAACAGCGACCTACTTTGTGCCAACTCAAGGCCTTCTATATCATCTGTCATCTGGTGTGATAATCCTCTTCGTGGTTCTAAGGTGGATAATTACAGGAAGTGGAATGAAGGAGCATCTTACTATTGGTCTTCAAGAAAGTCAGGACAACAGGAAGTAAACAAAGAGTTGTTAGCAGATATTTTTTTTGTAATAATTGTGGCGCAGATGACAGGGAAACCTATCTGGCCAAAAGGCGGTGCACTCTACCCGGGTGCAATAATGCCCCTGTCAGATACAGACAAACGGCACATTTTCACTCCTTTCTTGTCCGCGAACACAATAGAGCTTTGTGTCAGGCATGGCGGCAGACCATCCAACATCCTGGGTATGGCGTCGATGCGGCACCTGAAGTCATTTACCAGTTGTAGTTGTCAGTGTGCAGTGATCATTTTGTGGCCGGCGACTACATATATGACATGGTAGGATATTATTTGTTTGCCATTCATGAGTATTTTATATGCTACTGTAACTGTGATGTTATCCTGTCCTACTATCTGTTTCGTTTTTGTTTTGTTTTGTGACGCAGTTCCCTTTTGCATTACTTTTCCAATACTGATAAGAAAGAGTATATTCTTTGCTACTAGACTTTAAAGTGTTCTGTTAACACTATTGATTGTGCTTGCCCTTTGCTCTGGCCTTAGAATATCACCCCATGCCCTGAATTGACATGTAATGTCTCTCTGTTTTACACCAGCCAACATCAACAATAAAACCAACTCAGATGCCACTTGTTGTGCGCTTGCTGTTGATCAGCCCCACCCCTTTATAGTCCGCCAGGAGGAAGACTGTACCGTTACTCTACACACTAGGTAGACAGTAGAATGTACCGTTACTCTACACACTAGGTAGACAGTAGAATGTACCGTTACTCTACACACTAGGTACACAGTAGACTGTACCGTTACTCTACACACTAGGTAGACAGTAGAATGTACCGTTACTCTACACACTAGGTAGACAGTAGACTGTACCGTTACTCTACACACTAGGTAGACAGTAGAATGTACCGTTACTCTACACACTAGGGAGACAGTAGAATGTACCGTTACTCTACACACTAGGTAGACAGTAGAATGTACCGTTACTCTACACACTAGGTACACAGTAGACTGTACCGTTACTCTACACACTAGGTACACAGTAGACTGTACCGTTACTCTACACACTAGGTAGACAGTAGACTGTACCGTTACTCTACACACTAGGTAGACAGTAGAATGTACCGTTACTCTACACACTAGGTAGACAGTAGACTGTACCGTTACTCTACACACTAGGTAGACAGTAGACTGTACCGTTACTCTACACACTAGGTACACAGTAGACTGTACCGTTACTCTACACACTAGGTAGACAGTAGACTGTACCGTTACTCTACACACTAGGTAGACAGTAGAATGTACCGTTACTCTACACACTAGGTAGACAGTAGACTGTACCGTTACTCTACACACTAGGTAGACAGTAGACTGTACCGTTACTCTACACACTAGGTAGACAGTAGAATGTACCGTTACTCTACACACTAGGTAGACAGTAGACTGTACCGTTACTCTACACACTAGGTAGACAGTAGAATGACCGTTACTCTACACACTAGGTAGACAGTAGAATGACCGTTACTCTACACACTAGGTAGACAGTAGAATGACCGTTACTCTACACACTAGGTAGACAGTAGACTGTACCGTTACTCTACACACTAGGTAGACAGTAGAATGTACCGTTACTCTACACACTAGGTAGACAGTAGAATGTACCGTTACTCTACACACTAGGTAGACAGTAGAATGTACCGTTACTCTACACACTAGGTAGGCAGTAGAATGTACCGTTACTCTACACACTAGGTAGACAGTAGAATGTACTGTTACTCTACACACTAGGTAGACAGTAGAATGTACTGTTACTCTACACACTAGGTAGACAGTAGAATGACCGTTACTCAACACACTAGGTAGACAGTAGAATGTACTGTTACTCTACACACTAGGTAGACAGTAGAATGACCGTTACTCTACACACTAGGTAGACAGTAGAATGTACCGTTACTCTACACACTAGGTAGACAGTAGAATGTACCGTTACTCTACACACTAGGTAGACAGTAGAATGTACCGTTACTCTACACACTAGGTAGACAGTAGACTGTACAGTTACTCTACACACTAGGTAGACAGTAGAATGTACCACTACTCTACACACTAGGGAGACAGTAGAATGTACCGTTACTCTACACACTAGGTAGACAGTAGAATGTACTGTTACTCTACACACTAGGTAGACAGTAGACTGTACCGTTACTCTACACACTAGGTAGGCAGTAGAATGTACCGTTACTCTACACACTAGGTAGACAGTAGAATGACCGTTACTCTACACACTAGGTAGACAGTAGAATGTACCGTTACTCTACACACTAGGGAGACAGTAGAACGTACCGTTACTCTACACACTAGGTAGACAGTAGAATGTACCGTTACTCTACACACTAGGTAGACAGTAGAATATACCCTTACTCTACACACTAGGTAGACAGTAGAATGTACCGTTACTCTACACACTAGGTAGACAGTAGAATATACCACTACTCTATACACTAGGTAGACAGTAGAATGTACCGTTACTCTACACACTAGGTAGACAGTAGAATGTACCGTTACTCTACACACTAGGTAGACAGTAGAATGTACCGTTACTCTACACACTAGGGAGACAGTAGAATGTACCGTTACTCTACACACTAGGTAGACAGTAGAATGTACCGTTACTCTACACACTAGGTAGACAGTAGAATGTACCGTTACTCTACACACTAGGGAGACAGTAGAATGTACCGTTACTCTACACACTAGGTAGACAGTAGAATGTACCGTTACTCTACACACTAGGTAGACAGTAGAATGTACCGTTACTCTACACACTAGGTAGACAGTAGAATGTACCGTTACTCTACACACTAGGTAGACAGTAGAATGTACCGTTACTCTACACACTAGGTAGACAGTAGAATGTACCGTTACTCTACACACTAGGTAGACAGTAGAATGTACCGTTACTCTACACACTAGGTAGACAGTAGAATGTACCGTTACTCTACACACTAGGTAGACAGTAGAATGTACCGTTACTCTACACACTAGGTAGACAGTAGAATGTACCGTTACTCTACACACTAGGTAGACAGTAGACTGTACCGTTACTCTACACACTAGGTAGACAGTAGAATGTACCTGTTACTCTACACACTAGGTAGACAGTAGAATGTACCGTTACTCTACACACTAGGTAGACAGTAGACTGTACCGTTACTCTACACACTAGGTAGGCAGTAGAATGTACCGTTACTCTACACACTAGGTAGACAGTAGAATGTACCGTTACTCTACACACTAGGTACACAGTAGACTGTACCGTTACTCTACACACTAGGTAGACAGTAGACTGTACCGTTACTCTACACACTAGGTAGACAGTAGACTGTACCGTTACTCTACACACTAGGTAGACAGTAGACTGTACCGTTACTCAACACACTAGGTAGGCAGTAGAATGTACCGTTACTCTACACACTAGGTAGACAGTAGAATGTACCGTTACTCTACACACTAGGTACACAGTAGAATGTACCGTTACTCAACACACTAGGTAGGACAGTAGAATGTACCGTTACTCTACACACTAGGTAGACAGTAGAATGTACCGTTACTCTACACACTAGGTACGACAGTAGACTGTACCGTTACTCTACACACTAGGTAGACAGTAGACTGTACCGTTACTCTACACACTAGGTAGACAGTAGACTGTACCGTTACTCTACACACTAGGTAGACAGTAGACTGTACCGTTACTCACACACTAGGTAGGCAGTAGAATGTACCGTTACTCTACACACTAGGTAGACAGTAGAATGTACCGTTACTCTACACACTAGGTGACACAGTAGACTGTACCGTTACTCACACACTAGGTAGGCAGTAGAATGTACCGTTACTCTAACACACTAGGTAGGCAGTAGAATGTACCGTTACTCTACACACTAGGTAGACAGTAGACTGTACCGTTACTCTACACACTAGGTAGACAGTAGACTGTACCGTTACTCAACACACTAGGTAGACAGTAGAATGTACCGTTACTCTACACACTAGGTAGACAGTAGACTGTACCGTTACTCTACACACTAGGTACACAGTAGAATGTACCGTTACTCTACACACTAGGTAGACAGTAGAATGTACCGTTACTCTACACACTAGGTAGACAGTAGAATGTACCGTTACTCTACACACTAGGTAGACAGTAGAATGTACCGTTACTCTATACACTAGGTAGACAGTAGAATGTACCGTTACTCTACACACTAGGTAGACAGTAGAATGTACCGTTACTCTATACACTAGGTAGACAGTAGAATGTACCGTTACTCTACACACTAGGTAGACAGTAGAATGTACCGTTACTCTACACACTAGGTAGACAGTAGAATGTACCGTTACTCTACACACTAGGTAGACAGTAGAATGTACCGTTACTCTACACACTAGGGAGACAGTAGAATGTACCGTTACTCTACACACTAGGTAGACAGTAGAATGTACCGTTACTCTACACACTAGGTACACAGTAGACTGTACCGTTACTCTACACACTAGGTAGACAGTAGAATGTACCGTTACTCTACACACTAGGTACACAGTAGACTGTACCGTTACTCTACACACTAGGTAGACAGTAGAATGTACTGTTACTCTACACACTAGGTAGACAGTAGAATGTACCGTTACTCTACACACTAGGTAGACAGTAGAATGTACCGTTACTCTACACACTAGGTACACAGTAGACTGTACCGTTACTCTACACACTATGTAGACAGTAGAATGTACTGTTACTCTACACACTAGGTACACAGTAGACTGTACCGTTACTCTACACACTATGTAGACAGTAGAATGTACTGTTACTCTACACACTAGGTACACAGTAGACTGTACCGTTACTCTACACACTATGTAGACAGTAGAATGTACCGTTACTCTACACACTAGGTAGACAGTAGAATGTACCGTTACTCTACACACTAGGTAGACAGTAGAATGTACCGTTACTCTACACACTAGGGAGACAGTAGAATGTACCGTTACTCTACACACTAGGTAGACAGTAGAATGTACCGTTACTCTACACACTAGGTACACAGTAGACTGTACCGTTACTCTACACACTATGTAGACAGTAGAATGTACCGTTACTCTACACACTAGGGAGACAGTAGAATGTACCGTTACTCTACACACTAGGTAGACAGTAGAATGTACCGTTACTCTACACACTAGGTAGACAGTAGAATGTACTGTTACTCTACACACTAGGTAGACAGTAGAATGTACCGTTACTCTACACACTAGGTAGACAGTAGACTGTACCGTTACTCTACACACTAGGTAGACAGTAGAATGTACCGTTACTCTACACACTATGTAGACAGTAGAATGTACCGTTACTCTACACACTATGTAGACAGTAGAATGTACCGTTACTCTACACACTAGGTAGACAGTAGAATGTACCGTTACTCTACACACTAGGTAGACAGTAGAATGTACTGTTACTCTACACACTAGGTAGACAGTAGAATGTACTGTTACTCTACACACTAGGTAGACAGTAGAATGTACTGTTACTCTACACACTAGGTACACAGTAGACTGTACCGTTACTCTACACACTATGTAGACAGTAGAATGTACTGTTACTCTACACACTAGGTAGACAGTAGAATGTACCGTTACTCTACACACTAGGTAGACAGTAGAATGTACCGTTACTCTACACACTAGGTAGACAGTAGAATGTACCGTTACTCTACACACTAGGTAGACAGTAGAATGTACTGTTACTCTACACACTAGGTAGACAGTAGAAACTGTACCGTTACTCTACACACTATGTAGACCTCTAGACAGTATGAATGTACCGTTACTCTACACACTAGGTAGACAGTAGAATGTACCGTTACTCTACACACTAGGTTAGACAGTAGAATGTACCGTTACTCTACACACTAGGTAGACAGTAGACTGTACCGTTACTCTACACACTAGGTAGACAGTAGAATGTTCCCGTTACTCTACACACTAGGTAGACAGTAGAATGTACCGTTACTCTACACACTAGGTAGACAGTAGAATGTACCGTTACTCTACACACTAGGTAGACAGTAGAATGTACCGTTACTCTACACACTAGGTAGACAGTAGAATGTACCGTTACTCTACACACTAGGTAGACAGTAGAATGTACCGTTACTCTACACACTAGGTAGACAGTAGAATGTACCGTTACTCTACACACTAGGTAGACAGTAGAATGTACCGTTACTCTAACCACACTAGGTAGACAGTAGACTGTACCAGTTACTCTACACACTAGGTAGACAGTAGAATGTACCGTTACTCTAACACACTAGGTAGACAGTAGAATATACCACGTTACTCTACACACTAGGTAGACATTAGAATGTACCGTTACTCTACACACTAGGTAGGACAGTAGAATGTACCGTTACTCTACACACTAGGTAGACAGTAGAACGTACCGTTACTCTACACACTAGGTTAGACATAGATGTACCGTACTCTACACACTAGGGTAGAATAAAAGGGGGCAGTAGAATATACCCGTTACTCTACACACTAGGTCAGACAGTAGAAATGTACCGTTACTCTCACACCCTAGGTAGACAGTCGATATACCACTACTCTATACACTAGGTAGACAGTAGGAATGTAACCGTTACTCTAACACACTAGGTAAGTAGACCGTAGAATGTACCGTTACTCTACACACTAGGTAGACCAGTAGACTGTACCGCTACTCTATCAACACTAGGTAGACAGTAGAATGTACCGTTAGCTCTACACACTAGGGAGACAGTAGGAATGTACCGTTACTCTACACACTAGGTAGACAGTAGAAATGTACCGTTATCTACACATTGAATAGGTAGACAGTAGAATTGTACCGTTACTCTACACACTAGGTAGACAGTAGAATGTACCGTTACTCTACACAACTAGGTAGACAGTAGAATGTACCGTTACTCTACACACTAGGTAGACAGTAGAATGTACCGTTACTCTACACACTAGGTAGACAGTAGAATGTACCGTTACTCTACACACTAGGTAGACAGTAGACTGTACAGTTACTCTACACACTAGGTAGACAGTAGAATGTACCACTACTCTACACACTAGGGAGACAGTAGAATGTACCGTTACTCTACACACTAGGTAGACAGTAGAATGACCGTTACTCTACACACTAGGTAGACAGTAGAATGTACCGTTACTCTACACACTAGGGAGACAGTAGAACGTACCGTTACTCTACACACTAGGTAGACAGTAGAATGTACCGTTACTCTACACACTAGGTAGACAGTAGAATATACCCTTACTCTACACACTAGGTAGACAGTAGAATGTACCGTTACTCTACACACTAGGTAGACAGTAGAATATACCACTACTCTATACACTAGGTAGACAGTAGAATGTACCGTTACTCTACACACTAGGTAGACAGTAGAATGTACCGTTACTCTACACACTAGGTAGACAGTAGACTGTACCACTACTCTACACACTAGGTAGACAGTAGAATGTACCGTTACTCTACACACTAGGGAGACAGTAGAATGTACCGTTACTCTACACACTAGGTAGACAGTAGAATGTACCGTTACTCTACACACTAGGTAGACAGTAGAATGTACCGTTACTCTACACACTAGGGAGACAGTAGAATGTACCGTTACTCTACACACTAGGGAGACAGTAGAATGTACCGTTACTCTACACACTAGGTAGACAGTAGAATGTACCGTTACTCTACACACTAGGTAGACAGTAGAATGTACCGTTACTCTACACACTAGGGAGACAGTAGAATGTACCGTTACTCTACACACTAGGGAGACAGTAGAATGTACCGTTACTCTACACACTAGGGAGACAGTAGAATGTATGTTACTCTACACACTAGGTAGACAAGCACAGCTAGAATGTACCTACCCATAGTATGAATAGCGCCTACACCACTAGGTAGACAGTAAATGTACCGTATACTCTACACCACTAGGTAGCACAGTAGAATGTACCGTTACTCTACACACTAGGAGACAGTAGAATGACGTTACTCTACACACTAGGTAGACAGTAGAATGTACTGTTACTCTACACACTAGTGTAGACAGTAGAATGTACCGTTACTCATACACCCTAGGTGACAGTAGAATGTACCGTTACTCTACACACTAGGTAGACAGTAGAATGTCACCGTTACTCTACACACTAGGTAGCAGTAGAAATGTACCGTGTGTTACCTCTACACACATAGGTAGACAGTAGAATGTACGTTACTCTACACACTATAGACAGTAGAATGTACGTTACTCTACACACTAGGTAAGACAGTAGAACTGTACCGTTACTCATACACACTAGGTAGACAGTAGAACTGTACTGTTACTCTACACACTAGGTAGAAAGTAGATGTACGTTACTCTACACACTAGGTAGACAGTAGAATGTACCGTTACTCTACTACACTAGGTAGACAGTAGAATGTACCGTTACTCTACACACTAGGTAGAGTAGAATGTACCTTACTCTACACAACTAGGTAGCAGTAATGTAACGTTACTCTAACACACTAGGTAGACAGTAGAATGTACCTTACTCTACACACTAGGAGACAGTAATGTACCGTTACTCTACACACTAGGTAGACAGTAGAATGTACGTTACTCTACACACTAGGTAGACAGTAACTGTACCGTTCCTCTACACACTAGGTAGACAGTAGAATGTACCGTTACTCTACACACTAGGTAGACAGTAGAATGTACCGTTACTCTACACACTAGGTAGACAGTAGAACTGTACCGTTACTCTACACACTATGGAAACAGTAGAAGTACCGTTACTCTACACACTAGGAGACAGTAGAATGTACCGTTACCTCTACACACTAGGTAGACAGTAGAATATACCTTACCTACACACTAGGAAGAACAGTAGAATGTACCGTTACTCTACACACTAGGTAGACAGTAGAAACTGTACCACTACTCTCTACACTAGGTAGACAGTAGAATGTACCGTTACTCTCACACCTAGGTAACAGTAGAATGTACCGTTACTCTACACACTAGGTAGACAGTAGATGTACCGTACTCTACAACACTAGGTAGACAGTAGATAGTACGTTACTTACACACTAGGGAGACAGTAGAATGTACCGTTACTCTACACACTAGGTGACGTAGATGTACCGTTACTCTACACACTAGTAGACAGTAGAATGTACCGTTACTCTACACACTAGGAGACAGTAGAATGTACCGTTACTCTACACACTAGGTGACATTAGAATGTACCGTTACCCTACACACTAGGTAGACAGTAGAATGTACCGTTACTCTACACACTAGGTAGAGCAGTAGAATGTACCGTTACTCTACACACTAGGTAGACAGTAAATGTACGTTACTCTACACACTAGGAGACAGTAGAATGTACCGTTACTCTACACACAGGTAAGACAGTAGAATGTAGTTACTCTACACACTAGGTAGACAGTAGAATGTACCGTTACTCTACACACTAGGTAACAGTAGACAGTGAACTGTACCTACTCTACACACATAGGGTAGACAGTAGAATGTACCGGTTACTCTACACACTAGGTAGACAGTAGAATGTACCGTTACTCTACACACATAGTTAGACAGTAGACTGTCACGTTACTCTACACACTAGGTAGACAGTAGAATTACCACTACTACACTAGGTAGACATTAGATGTACCGTTACTCTACACACTAGGTAGACAGTAGAATGTACCGTTACTCTACACTAGGTAGACAGTAATACCGTTACTCTACACTAGGTAGACAGTGAATGTACGTTACCTACACACATAGGTAGAAAGTAGAATGTACCGTTACTCTACACACTAGGTAGACAGTAGAATATACCTACGTCTAACACTAGGTAGACAGTAGAATGTACCGTTACTCTACACACTAGGTGAAGTAGACAGTAGATGTACCGTTACTCTACAACACTAGGTAGACAGTAGAATGTACCGTTACTCTACACACTAGTAGACAGTAGAATGTACCGACTCTACACACTAGGTAGACAGTTAGAATGTACCGTTACTCTACACACTAGGTAGAGCAGTAGAATGTACCGTTACCTACACACTAGTAGTGACAGTAGAATGTACCGTTACTCTACACACTAGGTAGACAGTAGAATGTACCGTTACTCTACACACTAGGTAGACAGTAGATGTACCGTTACTCTACACACTAGGTGACAGTAGAATTACCTTACTCTAACACTAGGTAGACAGTAGACTGTACCGTTACTCAACACACTAGGTAGACAGTAGAACGTAGATGTACGTTACTCTACACACTAGGTAGACAGTAGAATGTTACCTGTTACTCACCACTAGGTAGACAGTAGAATGTACCGTTACTCTACACACTAGGAGACAGTAGAATGTACCGTTACTCTACACACTAGTAGTAGACAGTAGATGTACTCTGACTCTACACACTAGGTAGACAGTAGAATGTACCGTTACTCTACACACTAGGTAGACAGTGAATGTACCGTTACTCTACACACTAGGTAAGACGTAGAATGTACCGTTACTCTACACACTAGGTAGACAGTAGATGTACCGTTACTCTACACACTAGGTAGACAGTAGAATGTACCGTTACTCTACACACTAGGTAGACAGTAGAATGTACCGTTTACTCTACACACTAGGTAGACAGTAGAGTACTGTACTCTACACACTAGGTGACAGTAGAATGTCTACTCTACTCTACACACTAGGTAGACAGTAGAATGTACGTTACTCTACACACTAGAGAACAGTAGACTGTACCGTACTCTACACACTAGGTAGACAGTAGAATGTACCGTTACTCTACACACTAGGTAGGACAGTAGAATGTACCGTTACTCTACACACTAGGTAGACAGTAGAATGACCGTTACTCTACACACTAGGTAGACAGTAGAATGTACGTTACTCTACACACTAGGTAGACAGTAGAACTGTACCGTTACTCTACACACTAGGTAGACAGTAGAATGTACCGTTACTCTACACACCTAGGTAGACAGTAGATGTACCGTTACTCTACACACTAGGTAGACAGTAGAAGTGTAACCATACTTAATACACTCTACACATAGTAAGGTCGTACTCTACACTAGGTAGACAGTAGAATGTACCGTTACTCTACACACTAGGTAGACAGTTAGAAGTGCACACGTTACTCTACACACTAGGTAGACAGTAGACTGTTACCGTTACTTACACACTAGGTAGACAGTAGAATTACCACTATCATACACTAGGTAGACAGTAGAATGTACCGTTACTCTAACACACTAGGAGACTAGACAGTAGACTGTACCGTTACTCTACACACTAGGTAGACAGTAGAATGTACCGTTACTCTCACACACTAGGTAGACAGTAGAATGTACGTTACTCTACACACTGGTAGACATTAGAATGTACCGTTACTCTACACACTCAGTAGACAGTAGAATGTACCGTTACTCTACACACTAGGTAGACAGTAGAATGTACCGTTACTCTACACACTAGGTAGACAGTAAATGTACGTTACTCTACACACTAGGTAGACAGTAGAATGTACCCTACTCTACACACTAGGGAGACAGTAGAATGTCACCTGATATTTTTTTTAAAGAAGAGGATTCTTTATCTCAAGAAGGTGCAAAATGTTTTAAATATCAAAAACTGCTAAAGGGATCATGACAAAATGGCTAACAGCTAATGCTAAGAGTTACTCTACACACTAGTAGACAGTAGAATGTATCGTTACTCTACACCCTAGGTAGACAGTAGAATGTACCGTTACTCTACAACACTAGTAGGCAGATAGAATGTACCGTTACTCTACACACTAGGTAGACAGTAAGCTGTACCGTTACTCTACACACTAGTTAGACGTAGAATGACCGTTACTCTACACACTAGGTGAGACAGTAGAATGTACCGT
>NC_052341.1:410647-452593 GCF_016432855.1 Salvelinus namaycush | reverse complement strand
GTAAAACACCGCTCTGATTGCGAGCCATACAAGGTCAAGTAACTACACTTAACATAGAAACAACACAGACTGCCCACCCAGCCTCACGTCCTGACCCACTAACCACAACATACAAAAGGAAAACAAGGTCAGGAACGTGCAGGTACAGTCTTACTGTCTACTAGTGTGAGATTAACGGTACAGTCTACTGTTAACCTAGTGTGTAGAGTACCGGTCATTCTACTGTTACTAGTGGTAGAGACAGTAATTCTATCGCAGCACACTAGTGTGTAGAGTAACGGTACATTATGTACACTAGGTGTGAGCGCACACGTACATTTACTGTTCCTAGTGTGTAGATTGTAACGGTAATTTACTGTCTATCTAGGGTAGAGTAACGGTCATCTCTACGCTACCTAGTGTGTAGAGTACGGTACAGTCTCCTGTCTCCTGTGTGTAGAGTAAACATCATTCTACTGTACACCTAGTGGGGAGTAACAGTACATTATGTTCACCCTATTGTAGAGCGCACACGGTACGTGTACTGTCTACCTAGTGGTGTAGAGTAAACAGTCATTCTTACTGTGGCTACCTAGTGTGTAGAGTAACGGTACTTTACGTCTACCTAGGTGTAGCCGCGCACGGTACCCGTTACTGCTACTGCTAATGGTGTGTGTAGAGATGAGGTATTCTGTCTACTAGTGTGTAGAGTAACGGCTCCATTGCTCTGTCTACTAGTGTGCTAGAGTAACGGGTACATTCTACTGTCTACCTAGTGGTAGAGTAACGGTTTACATTAATGTCTAAATAGTGGTAGAGTAACGGTACATTTAGTTATAGTGTGTAGAGTAACGGTTACAGTCTACTGTTACTAGCGTGTAGAGTAACTGTACATTCTTGTCTACCTAGTGTGTAGGTACACGGCTTATGTCTACGTCTACGTGTGCGAGTATAGGTAATCTACTGGTACCTCGTGTGTAGAGTAACGGTACATTTACTGCCTACTAGTGTGTAGAAGTAAACGGTACATTCTACTGTTTAATAGTGTGTGGGTAACGGTTACAGTCTACTGTCTACCTAGGTGTGTAGTAACGGTACATTCTACTGTCTACCTGTGTGTAGAAGTAAAGGGTACATTCTACTGTCTACTAGTGTGTAGAGTAACGGTAATTCTACTGTAACTAGTGTGTAGAGTAACGGTACATTCTACTGTTTATTGTGTGTAGAGTAAGGTACAGTATACTGTCTACTGTCTACCTAGTGTGTAGAGTACGGTACAGGTCTACTGTTACTAGTGGTAGAAGTAACGGTACATTTACTTCACCTAGGGAAGAGTAACGGTACATCTACTGTCTACTAGTGTGTAGGAGTAACGGTACTTCTTACTGTTGACCTAGTGTGTAGAGTAACGGTCGTACAATACTGCTACTAGTGTGTAGAGTACGGTATGGAAACGATTCTGCTTTCCGCGGCCGCGGGAGAGTAGGAGGATGCGCACGACCAAGGTGCAGCGAGCTCTGGGACATAATGATTTATTAACGAAGTCACAAACTACACGGAAAAAAACTTGGAAATACCACACACAAAAACGAACTCCGTAGACGATATGTCACAAACTGGAACTACATTACCGAAGGGAAAGCTCGATACAGGGACACGACTACAAGCAAACGATACCCAGGTCCGGTGTAAAACAATATCCTGGACAAAAGCTGGAGCCACCACCCAAAACAAAAATTTTTGAGACCGTGCCCTGAAACATCCATATATTGGTTCTTCTCCGAGGGAAACGTTCCAACACCTGCCCTCTGATTGAGCGCATAAAGGCAAACTTATAACTGACACTTAAACCAAGAAAAACACAGATGTTCTATCTCCTCAGCTCACGTCCTGACCCACTAAACACAACTATACAAAAGGAAAACAAGGTCAGGAACGTGACAGGTACAGTCTATTTGTCTCTTATGTTGTGAGAGTACGGTACATTTACTGTCCCTTGTGTAGTGTGTCCCCACCGAGCTAAGGTCACGCGATGAGACTACTAGTGTGTAGAGTAACAGTTTACATTGTCTACTGTCTACCTAGTGTGAGAGTAACGGTACATTCTACTGTCTACCCTAGTGTGTGGAGTAACGGTACAGTCTACTGTCTAATAGTGTGTAGAGTAACGGTACATGTCTACTGTCTACCTAGTGTGTAGAGTAACGGTACATTCTACTGTCTACCTAGTGTGTAGGAGTAACGTACAGTCGTACTGGTACCAGTGTGTAGAGTAAACAGTCATTCTCTGTCTACAAGGTGTAGAGTAACAGTAATTCTACTGTCTACATAGTGTGTAGAGTAACAGTACATTTACTGCTACTTAGGTGTAGAGTAGCGGTACATTGTATGCCTACTTGGTGTGGATTAACGGATTCTACTGACGACCTAGGTGGTACGCAGTTAAGGAACATTGCCGTTTTACTGTACCTAGTGTGCTTTTTTTTTAGAGTAAACGTGATTATTCTGTATACCTAGCTGTGTAGAGTTAACGTACATATGTCTACCACTAGTGTCTGGAGTAGTGGTACAGTATACTGTCTACCTAGATGTGTAGAGTAACGGTTACATTCTACTGTCTCCTAGTGTGTAGAGTAGGGGTACATTCTACTGTCCACCTAGTGTGTAGAGTAACGGTAAGTCTACTGTCTACTGTCTACCTAGTGTGTAGAGTAACGGTACATTCTATTCCAGACACTAGGTAGACAGTAGAACTGTACCGTTACTCAATACACCTAGGTAGACAGTAGAACTGTACCGTTATCTACCACATAGGTATCACAGAATAGACATGTACCGTTACTCTACACACTAGGTAGACATAGAATGTAGTTACTCTAACACACTAGGTAGGCAGTAAATTGTAACGACTCTACACACTAGTAGAACAGTAAGTACTGTTACTCTACACTGGTAACGTAGGTACGATTACCTGTAGACATAGAATGTACTTGTTACTCATAACATGCACGGACTACAGTACTAGCACTAGAACATAGAATGACCGTTACTCTACACACTAGGTAGCACAGTAGAGATGACCGTTACTCTACACACTAGGTAGACAGTAGAATTGACCGTACTCTACAACACTAGGTAGACAGTAAATTACCGTTACTTACACGTTGACTAGAATGTACGTTTCCACACTAGTCATAGAATGTACGTTACTCTCACACTAGGTAGACAGTAGAATTCGTTCCTCACAGTACAAATGTACCTTACTCTCACTAGAACTAGAATTACTGTTACTTAACCTAGTAGACGTAGTAGTCTTACACATGTAACGTAAATACCTCTCACACAGGTGACAGATGTAGACCAACTTAGTAGAATGCGTACACTAGTAACAGGTTACCGTCCTCTAAAACAGAACAGCAATACCGGTACTAGAGAAGTAGAATGTACCGTTACTCTAACACAGACGTAAACGTAGTACGTCCACAGGTAGACTAGAATGTACACTCTACCAGAACGTATACTGTACCGTTTTACCTATATGGTTTAGGCAGAGTGAGGAATGTATCTTGTTTGTCTCTCAACTGTTAAGACAGGTTAAGACTGTAGCGTTACTCAACACTAGGAGGCAGGTGAATTTACGTTATTACCTCTATTGAGAACAGTAGGATGACGTTATTATTTTTGTGTGGTCCTGTCCGATGTACCACAGATTATCTTTGTATCTACATTTCTGTCTTTGTTATGTAAGTACATGTAGGTAGAACGTGTGTTTGTATCTTAGTTTTTCTTCGTTTTGACTTCATATCTTTCATCTAGTCGGCAGATTTCGATCCTCCCCTTCTCAGGAAGATGAGAGTACCAGTACCGTTACTCTACCACTAGGGTAAGACCATTAGAATGTACCGTTACTTCTAACACACTAGGTAGGACAGTATGAACCCACCTAGTAGAATGTACCGTTACCTACACACTAGGTAGGACAGTAGAATGTACCGTTACTCTACACGACTAGGTAGACAGTAGCAATGTACCGTACTCTACACACTAGGTAGACAGTAGAATGTACGTTACTCTACACACTAGGTAGACAGTAGACAGTAGACATGTACCGTTACTCTACACACTAAGGTAGACAGTAGAAGTAACCGTTACTCTACACACTAGGTAGACAGTAGAATGTACCGTTACTCTACACACTAGGTAGACAGTACGAATTAGTGTACAGTAGAATGTATACTCTACACACTAGGGAAGACCAGTGAGACATGTACCGTTACTCTACACACTAGGTAGACAGTAACTGTACCGTTACTCTCACACTGGTAGACAGTAGAATGTACCGTTACTCTCACACAATAGGTAGGACAGTAGAATGACCGTTACTCTACACACTAGGTAGACAGTAGAATGTACCGTTACTCTACACACTAGCGTAGACAGTAGAATGTAACCGTTACTCTACACATAGGTAGACGTATAATGTACCGTTACTCTACACCACTAGGTAGACAGTAGACTGTACCGTTATCTACACACTAGGTAGACAGTAGAATGTACGTACTCTACACACTAGGTAGACAGTAGAATATGTACCGTTACTCTACACACTAGTAGACAGTAGATGTACCGTTACTCTCACACACTAGGTAGAGCAGTAGAATGTACCGTTACTATACAAAATAGTAGACAGTAGAATGTACTGTATTCTACACACAGGTAGGACAGAGACAGTAGCCTGTACCGTTACTCTAACACACTAGGTAGGACAGTAGAAGTGCGTAGCCGTTACTCTACACACTAGGTAGACAGTTAGAGACTGTGACCGTTACTCTACACACTAGGTAGACAGTAGACTGTACCGTTACTCACACACTAGGTAGCAGTAGAATGTACCGTTACTCTACACACTAGTAGACAGTAAAATGTACCGTTACTCTACACACTAGGTACACAGTAGACTGTACCGTTACTTACACACTAGGTAGACAGTTAGAATGTACGTTACTCTACACACTAGGTAGACAGTAGAGGTACCGTTACTCTACACACTAGTAACAGAGATGTACGTACTTACACATAGGTAGACAGTAGAGTGACCGTTACTTACACACTAGTAGACAGTAGAATGTACCGTTACTCTACACACTAGGTAGACAGTAGAATGTACCGTTACTTTACACACTAGGGTAAGACAGTAGAATGTACCGTTACTCTACACACTAGGTAGACAGTACGACTCTGACCACTAGTACCGTACGTTCCTGACCTGTTATCCGCATAGTAGTCGTCTAGGGGTAGAATGTACCGTTAACTAGGTGCAACATGTGTTTACCGTTACTCTACACACTAGTAGAGTGTGTCACGGTTTACTGACTGTATGGCTCTACAACTAGGAGCAGTAGAATGTACCGTTTCTTCTGGAGAACATATATGGGGAGGTTACCGTTCTCACAACTAGTGTGGTGGTGTACTCCTGTGTCCGTATATGTCTACACACGGGACTGTACGTGTAGCGTGAACCTGTCCGTGGTTCTCGTTATATTGTAATTCACGTTTTATCATATACGTACTAGTTGTTAGTTATTTCCATAGTGTTCGTGTTTATTGTTAACAGTTAATGTAACATTATCATCATAGGTTACATTGTTCCGATTCTCTCCCTCAGGAGACTAGAGATGAATTACCGTTACTCTACACACTAGGTAGACAGTAGAATGTCCGTTACTCTACACACTAGGTAGACAGTAGAATGTACGTTACTCTACACACTAGGTAGACAGTTAGAATGTACCGTTACTCTACACACTAGTAGACAGTAGAATGTACCGTTACTCTACACACTAGTAGACAGTAGACATGTACCTTACTCTACACACTAGGTAACGAGTAACAGTTAGATGTCCGTACTCTACACACTAATGTAGCACAGTAGAGTGTACCGTTACTCTACACACTAGGTAGACAGTAGAATGTACGTTACTCTACACACTAGGTCACAGTAGAATGTACCGTTACTCTACACACTAGTAGACAGTAGAAATGTACCGTTACTCTACACACTAGGTAGACAGTAGACTGTACCGTTACTCTACACACAGGTAGACAGTAGAATGTACTGTTACTCTACCACTCCTTACCACCTACCCCCCCCAACTAGGTAGCAGTAGAAGTAGAATGTACCGTTACTCTACACAACTAGGTCACAGTAGAAGTACCGTTACTCTACATACTATGTAGACAGTAGAATGTACGTTACTCTACACACTAGGTAGACAGTAGAATGTCACCTTACTCTACACACTAGGTAGACAGTAACTGTATCCGTTACTCTACACACTAGGTAGAACAGTAGAATGTACCGTTACTCTACACACTAGGTAGACACGTAGAACTGTACCGTTACTCGTACACACTATGTAGACAGTAGAATGTAACCGTTACTCTACACACGTAGGTAGACAGTAGAATGTACCGTTACTCTACACACTAGGTAGACAGTAAATGTACCGTTACTCTACACACTAGGTAGACAGTAGAAGTAGACCTGTACGTTACTCTACACACTAGGTGAACAGTAGAATGTACCGTTACTCTACACACTAGGTAGACAGTCGAATGTACCGTTACTCTACACCTAGGTAGACAGTAGAATGTACCGTTACTCTACACACTACGGTTGAACAGTAGAATGTAACTGTTCACTCTACACACTAGGTAGACGTAAGTAGCCAGCACTAGTACTGTACCGTTAGTATTTACACACTAATTAGACAGTAGAATGTACGTACTCTACACACTAGGTAGACAGTGAATGTACCGTTACTCTACCACTAGGTAACAGTAGAATGTACCGTTACTCTACACACTAGGTAGACAGTAGAATGTACCGTTACTCTACACACTAGGTAGACAGTAGAATGTACCGTTACTTACACCACTAGGTAGACAGTAGAATGTACCGGTACTCTACACACTAGGTAGACAGTAGAATGTACCGTTACTCTACACACATTGATGTAGACAGTAGAATGTACCGTTTACTCTACAACACTAGGTAGACAGTAGAATGTACGTTACTCTACACATCTAGGAGACAGTTAGAATGTACTGTTACTCTACACACTAGGTAGACAGTAGCAATGTACCGTTACTCTACACACTAGGTAGACAGTAGAATGTACCTGTACTACAATAGGTAGACAGTAGATGTACCGTTACTCTACACACTAGGTAGACAGGTGGAAGTACCGTTACTCTACACACTAGGTAGACAGTAGATGTACCGTTACTCTACACACTAGTAGACAGTAGAATGTACCGTTACTTACACACTAGGTAGACGTAGAAATGTACCGTTACTCTACACCATAGGTAGACAGTAGAATGTACGTTTACTCTCACAATCAGTAGACAGTATGTAGACTGTACCGTTACTCTCTACACACTAGGTAGACCAGTAGAATGTACCGTTACTCTACACACTAGGTAGACAGTAGAGATGTACCGTTACTCTACACACTAGGTAGACAGTAGAACTGTACCGTGTAACTCCGTTATCACAACTAGGTAGACAGTAAATGTACCGTTACTCTACACACTAGGTAGGACACAGTAGACATGTATCTGTTACTCTACACACTAGGTAGGAGAAGTAGAATGTACGTTACTCTACACACTAGGTAGACAGTAGACTGACGGTTACTCTAATACAGGTAGACAGTTAGAATGTACCGTTACTCTACCACACTAGGTAGACAGTAGAATGTACCGTTACTCTACACACTAGGTAGACAGTAGAACTATGTACCGTACTCTACCAACTAGGTAGACAGTAGAATGTACCGTTACTCTACACACTAGGAGACAGTAGAATATTACCGTTACTCTACACACTAGGTAGACAGTAGATTATCCGTTACTCTACACACTAGGTAGACAGTAGAATGACGTTACTCTACACACTAGGTGACAGTAGAATGTACCGTTACTCTACACACTAGGTAGACAGTAGACTGTACTGGTCGTTTACCACGTTAGAAGTTGTGTAGTGTCAACATAGGTGGGCAGTCGTGTCGTTCCTCTAATAGGTCAGTAATGTGACCTGTAATCTCTCACAGCAGGTAGTATTTACGTTCTCCTTGAACCATTGGAGGTGTAACAGTAGTGTGTGTTCCGTGTCCTATTTTACCACACGGGACTAGATTGTTTATGTTATACCGTTATGTCCGTTAGAACAATGTACTCAGCTACTCGTGATTTACCAGTGTTTACCTTTACTCATATCATTTCACATATGTGAGGAGTCTATCCCCGGGAGTAGAATGTACAGTACGTACTCTACACACAGGTAGACAGTAGAATGTACCGTTACTTACACACTAGGTAGACAGTAGAATGTACTCGTTACTCTACACACTAGGTAGAACAGTAGAATGTACCGTTACTACTACACACTAGGTAGACAGTAGAATTGTACCGTTACTCTACACATAGGTAGACAGTAGATGTACCGTTACTCTACACACTAGGTAGACAGTAGACAGTAGACTGTACCGTTACTCTACACATAGTAGACAGAAGAATGTACCAGCTTACTCTAACACTAGGTAGGACAGTAAATGTACCGTTACTCTACACACTAGGTAGAGCAGTTAGAATGTACTGTTACTCTACACAACTAGGTAGACAGTAGACTATGTAACCAGTTTACTCTACACACTAGGAGACAGTAGAATGCCGTTACTCCTACACACTAGGTAGACAGTAGAATGATACCGTTACTCTACACACTAGGTAGACATAGAATGTACCGTTACTATACACACTAGGTAGACAGTAGAAGTTACCGTTACTCTCACACTAGGTAGACAATGAATGTACCGTTACTCTACACACTAGTAGACAGTAGAATGTACCGTTACTCTACACACTAGGTAGCAGTAAATGTACCGTTACTCATACACACTAGTAGACAGTAGAATGTACTGTTACTCTACACACTAAGGTAGACAGTAGAATGATACGTTACTCTACACACTAGGTAGACAGTAGAAGACTGTTACTTTACACACTAGAAGTAGACAGTAGACTGTACCGTTACTCTACACACTAGGATAGACAGTAGAATGTACCGTTACTCTACACCTAGTAGACAGTAGAATGTACCGTTACTCTACACCCTAGGTAGACAGTAGAATGTACCGTTACTTACACACTAGGTAGACAGTAGAATGTACAGTACTCTACACACTAGGTAGACAGTAGAATGTACGTGTACTCTACAAATAGGTAGACAGTAGAATGTACCGTTACTCTACACACTAGGAGACAGTAGAAGGTACCGTTACCTACACACTAGGGAAGAGACAGTACGTTAAATGTAACGTTACTCTACACACTAGGTAGACAGTAGATGTACCGTTACTCTACAAATGGTAGACAGTAGAATGTACCGTACTCTACACACTAGGTAGGACAGTAGAATGTACTGTATCTACACATAGGTAGACAGTAGAATGTACTGTTTACTCTACACACTAGGTAGACAGAGAATGTACTGTTACTCTACACACTAGGTAGACAGTAGACTGTACCGTTACTCTACACATAGGTAGACAGTAGAATGTACCGTTACCTACACATAGTAGCAGTAGAATGTCCGTTACTCACACTGTAGACAGTAGAATGCTATACCGTTACTTACACATAGGTAGACAGTAGATGTACCGTACTCTACACACTAGGTAGACAGTAGAATGTACGTTATCTACACACTAGGTAGACAGTAGAATGACCGTACTCTACCAACTAGGTAGACAGTAGATGTACGTTACTCTACACACTAGGTAGACAGTAGATGTACCGTTACTCTACACTGTTACTGGTAAAGTTGTGTTTAGACTGTCAGGACGTGAGACTGGTGGCAGCTAGTTGTTCTATGTAAGTGTCAGGTTTACTCTAACACTAGGTTAATCAGTAGGCATGTACCCTATAACTAGGGAGGATTGTAAGTGCCGTCCGTTACTCTACACACATGGGACAGTAATGTTGTTCTGTAGTAACGTGATACCACTGTAACAGTCGCAGGCTGTACCGTTTCTCTATCAGTAGTTCACATGTAATGTAGCCGTTACTCTACTTCGTTGTGTTGAATTTCCAGTCGTTCGTTCGTACACATAATAGAATTCATTAGTTATCTACACACTCGTGACATGGTCTCCGATGTACTCTTCCTCTCTCCCGTAGAGACAGTAGAACTGTACCGTTACTCTACACACTAGGTAGACAGTAGAATGTACCGTTACTCTACACACTAGGTAGACAGTAGAAATGTACCGTACTACTACACACTATGGTAGACAGTAGAATGTACCGTTACTCTACACACTAGGAACAGTAGAATTACCGTTATCTAACCTAGGTAGGCAGTAGAATAGTACCGTACTCTACACACTAGGTAGACAGTAGAATGTACCGTTACTCTACACACTAGGTAGACAGTAGCAGTACATGTAACCGTTACTCTACACCACTAGGTAGACAGTAGATAGAAAGATTCTGTACCAGTTACTTTACACACTAGGTGAGACAGTAGAATGTACCGTTACTCTACACACTAGGTAGACAGTAGAATGTACCTTTACTCTACACACTAGTAGACAGTAGGACGTGTACCGTACTACTCTACATACTAAGGTAGACAGTAGACATGTAGACTCGACCGTTACTCTACACACTAATGAGACATAGTAGAATGTAACGTGACTCTACCCACACTAGCGTAGGTAGAGACAGTTTAGTAGATAGATTAGAATGTACCGTTACTCTACACACTAGGTAGACAGTAGAATGTACCGTTACTCTACACACTAGGTAGACAGTAGAATGTACCGTTACTCTACACACTAGGGTAGACAGTAGACTGTACCGTTACTCTACACACTAGGTAGCAGTAGATGTACCGTTACTCTACACACTAGGTAGACAGTAGAATGTACCGTTACTCTACACACTAGGTAGACAGTAGAATGATACCGTTACTCTACACACTAGGTAGACAGTAGATGTACCGTTACTCTACACATAGTAGATAGACAGTAGAATGTACCGTTACTCTACACACTAGGTAAGACAGTAGACCAGTAGGACTGTACCTTACTCTACACACAGGTAGACAGTAAATGTACCGTTACTCTACACACTAGGTAGATAGTAGAAATGTACCGTTACTCTACACATAGGTAGACAGTAGAAGTACCGTTACTCTACACACTAGGTAGACAGTAGAATGTACCGTTATCTACACACGAGGTAGACAGTAGATGTACCGGTACTCTACACACTAGGTAGACGTAGACGTAGACTGTACCGTACTCTTACACACTATATGTAGACAGTAGAATGTACCGTTACTTACACAACTAGGTAGACAGTAGAATGAACACGTACTCTACACACTAGGTAGACAGTAGAATGTACCTTGTTACTTCTACAACACTAGGTAGACAGTTGTAAAGACTCGTACCTACACACTGGTCATGATGTCTGACTCTACACACTAGGGTTAGGCAGTAGATATGTACCGTTACTCTACACACTAGGGAGACAGTAGAATAATAGTTAGAATGTACGTTACTCTACACACTAGGCGAGTAGACAGTTTAGAAGCAGTAGATGTACCGTTTACTCCTACAATGCGTTTAGCCGGTAGGGCAGTTAGAACTAGTTAGAATGTAGAAGAATGTACAGTAGAGGCAGTAGAAATGTAGTTACTATACCACTGAGGTTAGACCAAAGTAGTAGTGTACGTTATACTATACAGACACTAGGTCGGACAGTTTAAGTAGACCAGTAGACTGTACGTTTATCTACACACTAGGTAGACAGGGTTTAGATTTTTAGAGAAATGTACCGTTACTTCTACACACTTGGTAGTAGATAAGTTTAGATAGAATTTTTTTAGAATGTTACCGTTACTCTAAGCGCTAGGTATTTAGACAAGTTAGATTAAAGTTAGTAGACAAGTTAGTAGAATGTAGAATTATTGTTTACCGTTACCTCACACAACTAGGGTAATTTTAGGTTAGACAGTTAGGAATCTTTAAAGTTAGAACGAGATAGATTTTTAGAGTTAGGATAGAAATATGAAGAATGTTACCGTTACTCTCACACAGGTCAGACAGGTAGTAACAGTAATTTAGACTTTTGTACCGGGGTTACTCTAAACACTAGTAGAAGTAGACATTAGATAGTGTAGACTTACCGTTACCTCTACACACTAATGTGCACAGTAAGGTAATGTACCGTTTACTCTACACACTAGGTTACGACATAGGTAGACATTTAGTTTAGAAATGAAACGTTATCTCTACGCACACATAGGTGTGGTGGAGACAGTCTTTAGAATGTTACCGTTACTCTACACACCTAGGTAGACAGTAGGGTTTATAGTTAGGCATGTGTTTTTTTTCGGACTCTGTACGTGTTTACTCACACATAGGTAGGACATTAGATAGTAAGTTAGGAAAGTAGATTTTAGATAGGATTTAGAATTAGAAAGATTAGAAATGTTTACCGTTTTTTACCTCTAAACACTGAGGTTTAGGAGGTAGAGACAGTAGTTTAGTAGATAGATTAGAATCGTACCGTAACTCTACACAACTAGAGTAGGTAGGCAGTAGGAATGTACCGTTTAGTACTCTAACACTAGGTAGTTAGACGTAGACAGTTAAGAATTGTACCGTACTCTTAACACTAGGTAGACAGTAGGAAATGTTGTACCATTACTCTACACACTAGGGAGACAGTTTAGAATTGTTAAATGTACTGTTATCACACACTCTAGTTTAGACAGTCGAAGAATCGGTTTAGAAATAGAATAGTTTTATAGAAGAAAGAACTGTACGTTTATCTACACACTAGGTATAGTTAGTTAGATATTAGTAGACGTTTAGAATATTTCAATTTTAGACAGTTTAGAAAGAATAGAAGTAGTCAGATTAAAGTACCGTTACTCTAACAATAGTTAGAATGTACCGTTACTCTACACACTAGTGAGAAAAGTAGGAATTAGACAGTAGGAGTAGGATCATTAGACAAGTAGAAGTTAGAATAGATTTTTTTTAGATAGAATTTCTAGAAAGAATTGTTCAGTAAGAATGTACGTTTTTCACACCACTAGGGTAGACAATTAGAAGGTAACCGTTCCCTCTACACACTAGGTAGTTAGACCAGTAGAAGAATACCAGTTTAGAATTAGAAGTCTAGAGATAGAATTTACCGTCCCTCTAACACACTAGGTGTTAGACAGTAGACAGTATAGACTTTTGTACGTTACTCTAACAATAGGTTGACAAGTTAGATAGAGAATTGTAACGTTACTCTACACACATAGGTAGTAGACAGTTAAGTTTAGGATAGAAATGTACCGTTACTCTCCACGCTAGGTAGACATTAGAAGTTACCGGTACTCTACACCACTGTAGTGTAGACAGTGAATAGTAGTTTAGGAGAAAATAAAGAATTTAGAATGTTAGAAGAAGAGTAGAATTTTACCGTTTTACTCTAACTACACTAGGGTAGAAAGTTTTAGGACTGTACACGTTACTCTACACCTACTAGGGTAGACAGTTAGTTTTAGATGTTAGAAGTTCGAATAGATATTATTAGATAGTTTAGATTTTTACGTATAGAATTATTTTTCTAGATAGAATTAGTTTTAGAATTAGTTTATAAGAATTTAGATAGATAGATAGATAGATTAGGACCAGTTAGTATTGTACCGTTACTCTACACACTAGGTAGACCAGTAGATAAGATACCTTTTAGAAGTTAGAGGGGGGGGGACAGGTAGTTAGAATGTACCGTTTACTCTACACAGCTAGGGTAGACAAGTATCAGTAGACAGTAGACTGTTCACCGTTAACCTCTAAACACCTAGGTAGGGTTTCATAGAGGTAGACAGGTTAGGAAAGTTTTTTTTAGCAGTACAGAATTTTTAGAAAGTAGAAGTGAGTAGAATAGTTAGAAGTTAGATAGAAATGTACCGTTACTCTACACACTAGGTAGACAGCTAGAAAGTTTAGGTAGTAGATAGAAGTTTTTAGAATAGTAGAATACAATGTACCGGTTTGTTACCTCTACACCAACTAGGGTAGACAGTAGATAGGCAAATTTAGATAGAAAGAATTTTTAGAAGCTTTAGATAGAATGCATTAGACATGTACCGTTATCTAACAAGGTTAAGAAGGGACACAGTCAGAAAGTAGAAGAAATGTACCGTTATCTACACACTAGGTGGTATTAGACAGTTAGTTCTAGAAAGTTTATTAGACTAGAGAAACGAATGTACCGTTACCTATACACACTAGGTATAGGTAGGTCAGAAGGCAGTAGCAGTTAGAATTTTTAGATTAGAAGATATATTTCGTGAAAAGTATAAGTAAGATTTTTGAGATAGCGTCTAGAAATTTTTAGATAGATAGAAGGAGGAATGTACCGTTACCTCTACCGCGCCTAGGTAGTCAGTTTAGGATTTGATAGAATGTGTACCGTTTACTCTCTACACACTAGGTAGGACATAGAGTAGGGACAGTAGACCTTTCGTTTACCTGTTTACTTACACACACTAGGTAGACAGTAGACAGGACTGTTTTTTACTTTACTCTACACCTATTAGACAGTAGATTAGGAAAGTTTGTAACGTTACTTATACACCTAGGGGGTAGACAGTAGATTAGAATAGAATCTTAAGACGGAGGGTTAAAGACCGTAGATTGTGATTAGAGGAAATGTACCGTTTACCTACACAATAGGTAGACAGTAGAAATGGTTACCCGTTACTCTACACACTAGGTAGAGACAAAGTAGAAGTTTTAGATTTAAGTAGATAGAATTGTTTAGTTAGGAGTGTGTTATAGAATTAGTTTTTTAAGAATTTTTTAGATTTTTAAGAGTTAGAATGTTTACCGTTTACTCTACCACAGGAGGGGTAGACGTAGACTGTACCGTGACTCTAACACTAGGTATAGACCCAGTAGAAAGATTAGAATGTACCGTTTACTCTACACACTAGGTAGGACGGGCCAAAAGTAGAATTACCGTTTATTTACTCTACACCACTAGGTTAGACAGTTAGAATGTACGTTACTTTACACACACTAGGTTAGCCGTAGAAAGAGATTAGTTAGAAAGATAGATAGAATGATGAGATAGTAGATAGACGTTAGTAGTTAGAATGTTACCTACTCTACACAATAGGTGACAGTTTTTAGTTTTAGACCTGTACCGTTTACTCTACACAATAGGTATAGACCAGTAGAATTTTAGTTAGAATGTACGTTACCTCTACACACTAGGTATGGCAGAGTTTAGGATAAGTATAGAATGTCACCGTTACTCTACACTAGGTAGCTAATTGACACGGTGTGTAGTAGACAGTATTAGAATGTACCGTTACTCTACAGACATTAGGTAGACAGCTAGTAGATAGGAAGTTTTTGTACCGTTACCTCTAAACACTAGGGAGGAACAGTAGGAATTTACTGTTTACTTAAACACTAGGTAGACGTTAGAAATTGTTACCGTACTCTACACACTAGGTAGACAGTAGTAGAATGGTACGGTTACTATAACACAACTAGGTAGAAGACAGTTATTAGATATTAGAATTTAGAACGTACCGTTACGCACACATATAGGTGACAGTAGGGAAATGTGTACAGTTAATCTACACACTAGGTTTTAGACAGTAGATAGAATGTACCGTTACTCTACCACAATCGGTCGGCAGTAACAGAGTAGTATAGTTTTACAACAGGACAATGTACCGGTTACTCTACACATAGTGGTAGGCAAAGTAGATTTTTAAAGTTAGGAAGTATAGGAATCAGTAGATAGAATAGAAGTAGGATAGGAATAGAAGTTAGGTAGAATTAGAAAAAGTTTGAAGTAGAAAGAGAAAGTTAGGGAAGAGAATTAGAAAAGTTAGTAGAAGTAGAAGTTAGATAGATAGATTAGAAGAGTAGAATTATCGTTAGATAGAATTAAATTTAGAAGTTAGTTAGATAGATTTTTTAGTAGAATATTACGATAGAAAAGTAGAATGTACTGTACTTACACATAGCGTAGACAGTTTAGATAAAGCAGTTAGAATTGTACTGTACTCTACACACTAGGTAGACAGTTAGAATTAGGAATGACTGCTCTACTTCTACCACTAGGTAGACGTAGACCTGCTACCCGTTTTACTATAACACACTAGGTAGACAAGTAGATAGTAATGTACCGTTTTACCTCAACACACTAGAGTAGACAGTAGAAATTGTACTGTTACTCTACAATAGGTAGACAGGGTTAGACAGTTTCAAGAATGTAACGTTTACTCTACACACTGGTAGAACAGTAGTTATTTAGAATGTTACCGTCCTACTATACATACTAGGTAGACAGTTAGAATGGACTGTTACTCTACACACTAGGTAAGACAGTTGAATGGGAATTAGAATGACGTTTTTACTTACACATAGTTAGACAAGTAGATAGTAGAAGTTTAGAATTAGAATTGATAACGTTACTCTACACAATACGTCGGACAGTAGACTGTACCGTCACGTTCTGCTGACCTTTGTTTTCCTTTTGTATAGTTGTTTAGTGGGTTCCCAGCCAGGAATGGTGTGAGTCTGGGTGGGCAAAACAGTCTGGTTTTGCTCTATGTTAAGTGTCAGGTTTAATTGACCTTGTTATGCTCTCAATCAGAGGCCAGGTTTGTTTTACGTTTTCCTCTGGATGAGAACCAGATATGGGGAGGTTTTGTTTCCACCATTGTTTGTTGTGGGTGGTTTGTCTCCTGTGTCGTATATGTTACCACACGGGAATTGTATCGTTGTTGTAGTCGTTTCTTTGTTTGTAACCTGTTCGTCGCGTTCTTAGTTATATGTAAGTCACATGTTTAGAGTCAGTCTACGTTGTTTGTTGTTGTGTAATTTTACAAGTGTTTTCGTGTGGGTTTTTGACTTCAGTTTAATAAATTCATTATGTCATTTCATTACCTCGTGCACATTGGTCTTTCCCGACCCCTCTCTACTTCCTCGCCAGAGGAAGAGTATCGAGGATTCGTACAATTACCGTTACTCTACACCACTAGGTAGACAGTAGACTGTCTTGTTTAGGAATTGTATAATTAGTGGAGAAGAATATTTAGGGAGAGAAAAAGAAATTTGGTTATTGTACCCACGATGTTTTTTGTTACCCCGCCGCTACACACTAGGAGTTATCTTTAGGAGCAGTAGCAATGTAGGTTCTTGGTCTGGAGGGAACGGCGAGGGGTGGTTGGGGATTGAATGACTATTGGGGTGCGCGGGATGCGAGGGCGACCCGAGTATGGGGCGGCGTAAGATGACAGTCGACTTAACCAGAGTAGAATGTACGTTGTTTCACTCTACACACAACAAATCTAGGGTTTATACTTTTTAGTACTGACAGTTAGACTCTGTGGTCTGGTAGTTAGAGGGAATCCTTTTGCTATCCGACGTTTAGGGGTTACAAGTTAGACGTATATAGACTTTGACTTTTACCGTTACTCTGCACTCCCCACTAGGGGTAGACCCCAGAAGTTAGGGGGAATGTACCGTTACCTCTCTACAACACACTAGGTGTAGCAGTAGGAACTGTAAGAATATTGTACCGTACTATACCCCAATAGGGGTAGAAGTAGAAGATAGGAAATTGGACCGTTATACTATTACACCTAGGTAGCAGGATACGAAGTTTGTACCGTTACTCTACACACTAGGTAGGTAGCGGACGTTAAAGATCCCCCGAACAGATATTAGACTTTTTTTTCTGTTACCGGTTACCTAACACACTAGGTTTGTAGACATTAGACAGAGTTATAGAATAGGATTTGCTTTAGACAGTAAATAGAAATTTTGTCAACAAGTACCGTTTACACTTCTACCATAGGTCTAGATTGTAGATAGAGATGTACCGTTTTACTCCCTACACACAGGTAGACAGTAGCATCATAGTTAGGACGTACCGTTACTTACACACTAGGTAGACAGTAACTGTAAGTTACTCTACACAATAGGTAGACAGTGCAGAGATGTACCGTTACTCTAACACAGTAGACATAATGACGTACCAATGTGCGTAGAGATGTACCACTGGTGACAGTTACTCTACACACTATGGTAGAGACAGTAGAATGTTACCGTTACTCTACACACTAGGTAGACAGGTAGATGTACCGTTACTCTACAACAGCTAGCGTAGACAGTAGGATGTAACGTTACTCCTACAAATAGGAGTAGACAGTACCGTACTGTACCGCCACCCCCCCAAAACCCCGTTACTCCACACTAAAAGGTAGACCGTAGATGTACCGTTACTCATACACACTTAGGTGAAGTAGGTAAACTAGTGACGAAATGTTACTCTACACACTAGGTAGGGACAGTAGATGTACCGTTACTCTACACTGAGACGTAAGTCTGTTCTAAATAGGCAGTTAGAATGTACCGTTACTCTATCACATATAGAGACAGTAGAAGTACCGTACTCTACCACAGGTGGCAGTAGCATATGTAACCGTTACTTACACATAGGTAGACAGTAGGAATGTACCGTTACTCTACACATAGGTAGATAGTAGACATAACTGTACCGTTACTTACGCCTAGGTAGACAGTAGAATGTACCGTTATCTACTCAAGTAGGACATAGAAACATACTAGCGTAGGCGCAGTAGAATGTACCGTTACTCATACACACTAGGTCAGACAGGTAGAATGTACCGGTCTTACACACTAGGTAGGACAGTAGACTGCGTACGATTACTCTACACACTAGTAGACAGTAGAGAGTGTACCGTTACTCATCCCACATAAATAGACGACAGTAGGAATGTACCTTTGTTACTTACACATAGGTAGACAGTAGAAGACCGTTATCATACACACTAGGTAGACCAGTAGAATGATACCGTTACTCTACACACTAGGTAGACAGGTTAGAATGTACGTTACTCTACACACTAGGTAGACAGTAGATGTTACCGTTGCTCACACACTAGGTAGACAGTAGAATGTACCGTATCGTACAAGAGTACTTATCACCAATAGGTAGACAGTAGAATGTCCGTTATCTCTACACACTAGGTAGGACAGTAGAGTAGACTGTACCGTTACTCTACACACTAGGTGAGGACAGTAGAATGTACCGTTACTTTTACCACACTAGGTAGACAAGTAGAATGTAACCATACTCTACACACGTAGGAAGACAGGAAGTACGTTACTCTGCACACTAGGTAGACCGTAGAATTGTACCGTTTACTCTACACACTAGGTAGTACAGTGCATGACTGTTTTACACACGACAGGAAGTACCATCTACACACAGGAGGACAGTAGAATGGAACGTTACTTACAACACAGGTAGACAGTAGAATGTACCGTTACTCTACACATAGGTAGACAGTAGGACGTAGGACTGTAGCCGTTACTCTACACACTAGGTAGACAGTAGAATGTACCGTTACTCTACACACTAGGTAGACAGTAGTAGAATGTACCGTATCTAACACTGGTAGACATGTAGAAATGTAACCGTTACTCTACACACTAGGAGACAGTAGACAGTACGTTACTCTACACACTAGGTAGGACAGTAGACTGTACCGTGTTACTCTACACACTAGGTAGACAGTAGAATGTACCGTTACTCCTACAACACTAGGAGACAGTTAGAATGTACCGTTATCTACACACAGTAGACATGTGACGTCTTTACTGGAGGACAGTAGACTGTACAGTTACTCTACACCGGAGACAGTAACGACCTATCGATAGGGACAGTAGAATGTACGCGTTACTCTACACAGCTAGGTAAGACAGTAGAATGTACCGTTATCCAATTGGTAGACATAGAAGTACCGGACTATACACACTAGGTAGGACAGTAGAATGTACGTTACTCTAACACTAGGTAGAGCAGTACAAGTGTACCGTTACTCTACACACTAGGTAGACAGTAGAATGGACCGTTACTCTACACACTAGGTAGACAGTAGAATGTACGTTACTCTAACATAGGTAGACAGTAGAAGACCGTTACTCTACACACTAGGTAGACAGTAGACTGTACCGTTACTCTCACACATAGGTAGACAGTGAAATGTACAGTACTCTACACACTAGGTAGACAGTAGAATGTACGCTTACTTACACACTAGGTAGACAGGAGATGTACCGTTACTCTACACAAGTAGACAGTAGAAATGTTACGACTTACACACAAGGTAGACAGTAGTAGAATGTACGTTACTCTACACACTAGGTAGACAGTAGATGACCGTTACTCTACACACTAGGTGAGACAGTAGAATGTGAACGTTACTCTACTATACATGAGTCCGTATTCTACAATAGGACAGTAGAGTACCGTACTGTCACGGTTCCGTAAATGTACTTTACGTTTCCACTTTGTATAGTATGAAGTTTAGATGTCAGGTACTCTGTGGCAGCTTGTGTTCTAGGTAACAGGACAGGTACTACCGTTACTCTACTCAATCGAGGCAGGATGGTTACGTTTTCTGCTGGACATACTATGGTGAGAGTTGATGTAATTTGTTGGTGCGTGCTACCTTAACACGTAGTAACGTTAGCACACGGGGACGGTACATCGTTATTATAGTAGTCAAGATTGTACCTGTTACGTGCTTTACATTCAGTATATGTAGACGTCACATGTTTAGGTCAGTCTACGTTCGTTTGGTTGTTTTGTAAATTTTCCAAGTGTTTTTCGTGTTCGTTTTTTGACTCAGTTAATAAATCATTATGTCATCATACTCGCGCACAGGTCTTCCGATCCCTCTCTCCTCTCTCACCAGGCTGACGTCAACGTACGTACTCTACACACTAGGTAGACAGTAGAATAGATGTACCGTTACTCTAACATAGGTAAGTACAGTAGAAATTACCGTTACTCTACACACTAGGTAGACGTAGAATGCTACCGTTACTCTACACATAGGTAGACAGTAGAATGTACCGTTACTCTACCACACTAGGTAGGCAGTAGATGTACCGTACTCTACACACTAGGTAGACAGTAGAATGTACCGTATCTACACACTAGGTAACCGTAATGTACGTATTAACACTAGGTAGACAGTAGAACTGTACGTTTACTCTACACACTAGGTAGACAGTAGAATGTTACCGTTACTCTACACATAGGTAGACAGTAGAATGTACCGTTACTCTACACACTAGGTAGACAGTAGAATGTACCGTTACCTCTACACACTAGGCAAAACAGTAGAATGTTACCGTTACTCTACACACTAGGTAGACAGAGAATGTACCGTTACTCTACACTAGGTAGACAGTAGACAGTAGACTGTACGTTACTTACACACTAATGACAGTAGAATGACGTTACTCTACACACTAGGTAGGCAGTAGAATGTACCGTTACTCTACACACTAGGTAGACAGTAGAATGTACCGTTACTCTACACACTAGGTAGACAGTAGCAAGTAGACTGTACGTTACTCTACACACTAGGTAGACAGTAGAATGTACCGTTACTCTACACACTAGGTAGACAGTAGAATGTACGTTACTCTACACACTAGGTAGACAGTAGAAGTAACGTACCTAAAACTAGGTAGACAGCAGACTGTACCGTTACTTACACACTAGGTAGACAGTAGAATGTACGTTACTCTACACACTAGGATTAGACAGTAGAAATGTACCGTTACTCTACACACTAGGTAGAAGTAGAGATCTACCGTTACTCTACACACTAGGTAGACAGTAGAATGTACCGTTACTCTACACACTAGGTAGACAGAGAGAATGTACCGTTACTCTACACACTAGGTAGACAGTAGAATGTACCGTTACTCTAACACATAGGTAGACAGTAGAATGTACCGTTACTCTACACAGATAGGTAGACAGTAGGGGAAAATGTACCGTTACTCTACACACTAGGTAGACAGTAGAATGTACGTTACTTACACATTAGGTAGACGTAGAATGTACCGTTACTCACACAATAGGTAGACAGTAGAATGTACGTTACCTCTACACACTAGGAGACAGTAGAATGTACGTTACTCTACACAACTAGGTAGACAGTAGACTGTACCGTACTCTACCACTAGGTAGACAGTAGAATGTACGTTACTCTAAACACTAGGTAGACAGTAGCAATTAGTTACACACTCAGGTAGACAGTAGATTACCGTTACTCTACACACTAGGTAGACAGTAGAAGTGTACCGTTACTTAACACTAGGTTTAGACAGTTAGAATGTACCGTTACTCTACACACTAGGTAGACAGTAGAATGTACCGTTACTCTACACACTAGGTAGACAGTAGACAGTAGACTGTACCGTTACTCTACACACTAGGTAGACAGTAGAATGTACCGTTACTCTACACACTAGGTAGACAGTAGAATGTACCGTTACTCTACACACTAGGTAGACAGTAGAATGTACTGTTACTCTACACACTAGGTAGACAGTAGAATGACTGTTACTCTACACACTAGGTAGACAGTAGACTGTACCGTTACTCTACACACTAGGTAGACAGTAGAATGTACCGTTACTCTACACACTAGGTAGACAGTAGACTGTACCGTTACTCTACACACTAGGTAGACAGTAGACAGTAGACTGTACCGTTACTCTACACACTAATTAGACAGTAGAATGTACCGTTACTCTACACACTAGGTAGACAGTAGAATGTACCGTTACTCTACACACTAGGTAGACAGTAGAATGTACCGTTACTCTACACACTAGGTAGACAGTAGAATGTACCGTTACTCTACACACTAGGTAGACAGTAGACTGTACCGTTACTCTACACACTAGGTAGACAGTAGAATGTACTGTTACTCTACACACTAGGTAGACAGTAGAATGTACCGTTACTCTACACACTAGGTAGACAGTAGAATGTACCGTTACTCTACACACTAGGTAGGCAGTAGAATGTACCGTTACTCTACACACTAGGTAGACAGTAGAATGTACCGTTACTCTACACACTAGGTAGACAGTAGACAGTAGACTGTACCGTTACTCTACACACTAGGTAGACAGTAGAATGTACCGTTACTCTACACACTAGGTAGACAGTAGAATGTACCGTTACTCTACGCGCTAGGTAGACAGTAGAATGTACCGTTACTCTACACACTAGGTAGACAGTAGAATGTACCGTTACTCTACACACTAGGTAGACAGTAGACTGTACCGTTACTCTACACACTAGGTAGACAGTAGACAGTAGACTGTACCGTTACTCTACACACTAATTAGACAGTAGAATGTACCGTTACTCTACACACTAGGTAGACAGTAGAATGTACCGTTACTCTACACACTAGGTAGACAGTAGAATGAACCGTTACTCTACACACTAGGTAGACAGTAGAATGTACCGTTACTCTACACACTAGGTAGACAGTAGACTGTACCGTTACTCTACACACTAGGTAGACAGTAGAATGTACCGTTACTCTACACACTAGGTAGACAGTAGAATGTACCGTTACTCTACACACTAGGTAGGCAGTAGAATGTACCGTTACTCTACACACTAGGTAGACAGTAGAATGTACCGTTACTCTACACACTAGGTAGACAGTAGAATGTACCATTACTCTACACACTAGGGAGACAGTAGAATGTACTGTTACTCTACACACTAGGTAGACAGTAGAATGTACCGTTACTCTACACACTAGGTAGACAGTAGAATGTACCGTTACTCTACACACTAGGTAGACAGTAGAATGTACCGTTACTCTACACACTAGGTAGACAGTAGAATGAACCGTTACTCTACACACTAGGTAGACAGTAGAATGTACCGTTACTCTACACACTAGGTAGACAGTAGACAGTAGACTGTACCGTTACTCTACACACTAGGTAGACAGTAGAATGTACCGTTACTCTACACACTAGGTAGACAGTAGAATGTACCGTTACTCTACACGCTAGGTAGACATTAGAATGTACCGTTACTCTACACACTAGGTAGACAGTAGAATGTACCGTTACTCTACACACTAGGTAGACAGTAGACTGTACCGTTACTCTACACACTAGGTAGACAGTAGAATGTACCGTTACTCTACACACTAGGTAGACAGTAGAATGTACCGTTACTCTACACACTAGGTAGACAGTAGACAGTAGACTGTACCGTTACTCTACACACTAGGTAGACAGTAGAATGTACCGTTACTCTACACACTAGGTAGACAGTAGAATGTACCGTTACTCTACACACTAGGTAGACAGTAGAATGTACCGTTACTCTACACACTAGGTAGACAGTAGAATGTACCGTTACTCTACACACTAGGTAGACAGTAGACTGTACCGTTACTCTACACACTAGGTAGACAGTAGAATGTACCGTTACTCTACACACTAGGTAGACAGTAGAATGTACCGTTACTCTACACACTAGGTAGACAGTAGACTGTACCGTTACTCTACACACTAGGTAGACAGTAGAATGTACTGTTACTCTACACACTAGGTAGACAGTAGAATATACCACTACTCTACACACTAGGTAGACAGTAGACCTTACCGTTACTCTACACACTAGGTAGACAGTAGAATGTACCGTTACTCTACACACTAGGTAGACAGTAGAATATACCACTACTCTACACACTAGGTAGACAGTAGACCTTACCGTTACTCTACACACTAGGGAGACAGTAGACTGTAATTGCCATTTTATTGTATTCCATTCTGAATTTTTCCACACGTGAATAGGAGGTTGAATCAATGAGACGTGCGACAGATACACAGCCGTAAGTTCTAGATGCACACTAACGTTCCAATAACTACAAAGCATTGGGGAGTTTGGACTTAGGGGGTTAATACTTTTGGTCAGAGGTTGTGGGGGGTTGTTATTATGGAGAAATAAGAAGAAATACTGAAGGTTACTCAGCCTTATCATTACAGTGGCTAAAGTGGTTATTGTTTATCTTTTTTTAATCATAACTGGCGTCACACAACTGGCTCTGACAATAAATGTATGTGTTGATGTCTAGGACAACGTGCCTGAGTCGATTGTTGAAATGGAAATAGGACATCGCCCACCTGTAACTGTCTAGTCCTCCACCCCACCTCTCTACCAGCTCTCCCACACAGCCCAGGATAGGGAACGTCTGTTGAAGCATGAGGACAGGACAATGAACCTGTCTCAGATTTGTTCTTTGTTCAGTTCCTCACATCTTTGTATCCTTTTCAAAGAGGACCCGAGGGTTCCTCCACTCAGGCCTCATCAAATAGTTTTTCAAAAAGAGATGCAAGGAAAAACTAATTGGGACGAATTTCTAATTTATTTTTTGTTATTCTGTTACGCATCTTTCAGGAGAAGCCGAGAAGCCGTGTAGAGTATTCCAAACAGGTCAAAGACTTGGTGGAGAAGAGATGATGCTCAACTTCAGAACCCGATTGATCCAGGAGGCTATCAAGCGGTGGGAGGATAAACAAATCAGCAACACAAATCCAGACTTCACAGTTGACAAACATCATTTACAGTTAAAAAACATCCAAGGAGGAGCATGTGGTGATTCAGACATTAACGGTCCTGATTCACTACAGCCATCGGGTGTCCGGCATTGCCGTCAGCCAGTGAGGGAATGGATCCTTTGAAATCAATGAACGCTGCCATAATGCCCACTTTACTTCTGTCCTTCTCTTTGCCCCAACCTGGGCTCAAACCAAGGACCCTCTGAACACATCAACAACAGTCATCCATAAAGTATTGTTGCCTATCACCATAGCATGTGCAGTGTGACTGCTATGTAGGCCAAATGCACTTGACTATCATCCTGAGCTCTGACTTGTTCCACATGCTGACCTCTGACGTCACCTACTAAGGGAGTTAGCTCGTTAATAGCGTTTTCAACGTTAAATGCAACAACAGTTAAATGCAACAACAGTTAAATGCTACAACAGTTAAATGCAACAACAGTTAAATGCTACAACAGTTAAATGCAACAACAGTTAAATGCAACAACAGTTAAATCCAACAACAGTTAAATGCAATCTATTTAAATGGTTTTTGAACACTGTGATTTGTTAACAAGCATGTCGTCTTGGTTACGAACGGAGCATAACACATGATCATTGACATTTATTGTTGTGTTTTATATGTTGTACAGCGTGTTAATAATTGTGTTTAATTCAAATGTTTATTTTAAAACGTGGAATACAATGTTATTTCTTTAAAACATTTATTTGTATACTATGTCGTGAGCCTCCTCTACTTCCTGGAATCCAACGTGGCTTGGGGTCAGTGAACTGCTGGGAGAACCCGGCGTTGGCCTCGACCAAGACGTTCTCCCCTCAGCATCCACTCCGAAGTGATCCTGTAGGAAACCAGTCTGTTTTGTCTAGACAAATACATGGCAATGTGTTATACAACAATATAAAATAGGTCTAGGCCTATACAGCACAAAATATAACAATAGTCTCAGGGCTCATTGGGCCTATTCATTTATAAGCCATATTGATGATGGCACAAAACTATTGACACTTATCTTGGTCTTGTAGACTTGAAGACTGTGTGACCAACTCATTGTCTTCCTCTTTAGTGTCTGGGTTTACAGGCTAATCAAGATACTAGTGGTGAAAGCTAGACTGGCAAATGCAAGCAACATTTTGTTCACTACAACTATTGACTTTACACTTCTTACATTGTTAGGTAATATACTCTATTTAATATTTAGACCATATTGTGAAGTGAGCATCCCATCACATTCTATTTCTATGGCGCATCAATTCGTTCTAGACACTGTTTACCCAGCCAGCATGTCATCATTGTCAGACAAACTTTAAGGGGAGACTACAGTAGCCAGTTACATTATGGAGTGTAGGCAGGTTACTAGAACATATTCTAAAAAATATCTTCATTTCCAAAACACGTACACTTCAGAGAGCTTCCCTTTTGGACCGTCAAGTGCGGCACCTCGCTTCCAGTTGATCCTGGGCATTCTGAAAAACGTCTCCAGGACCCCAGGATTGATGAGAGACGGAAATTATGAGTGTTTACACACACACAAGTCCTGTTCTTCTGCAACGTCGGTCTGATGCTCGACCTCCTCCATCATGGCAATTAGCTGGTCCCCCTCCCGACAGCAGAGACATTCTAACTCTGTTGGCAGAGGGAGGCATCTCCCGCAACTTCACCACCAGTCACGGTCTGTTCGAGGAAGAGCCTGTGGTTCCTTGACTTTCCTTCGTTCCTGTCTCGCTCTTTCTCTTCTCTCTTGGTCTACCCAGGAAATGTACCAATTCCGGCTCTGCTCTGTTAACTCCGGCTCTGCTCTGTTAACTCCGGCTCTGCTCTGTTAACTCCGGCTCAAAACGGTCAGGCCCTTTGTACCATTATGAAAATACATATACAGCCGGTCTTCCCTTTCATTTTATTGGTCCAACAGAAATCACTTATAATATACATCTAAATCCTTAAGCAATGGACCTAAAAACTGTCTGGGGTGATGACAAATGGCCAGGCAAGTGTTATCAAGGTCCTAGAAGTGTTATGGGGCTGAACAGTTCCACCAGTCTTATTAGCATTTACAATTAAGTTATTTACGACAATAAGTACATATCATAAGGCCTTTTGGAGGCCTAGTTATAGCCTAATACAGTGGTGTTGGGAAACTCCTGGTTTACAGGCCACCTCAAGCCTGCAAAACACATTACACTGGCTTGCAAAATTGTGTAGTTTCTATTGGAATCCAGCTAGAGTTAGGATATCCAACAAATGCCGTTGTTTTTAATCACCCACAACCTGCATTCAGAATGACTGCCAGGGTAGGGATAATTGAATACTGAGACTATCTCAATAATCTAAACTGGAACAACTATCCCAGAATCCCAGTAGCAAGCAGCATACCACCCTGCATATCACTGCTGGCTTTCTTCTGAAGCTAAGCAGGGTTGGTCCAGGTCAGTCCCTGGATGGGAGACCAGATGCTGCTGGAAGTGGTTATCATAAGAGTAGGGGTGATAACCCTGGTGTCCAGGCTAAATTCCCAATCTGGCTCTCAAACCATCAGGGTAACCTAATAATCCACAGTTTACAATTGGCTCATTTACCCCCCTGTAACTATTCCCCAGATTGTTGCTGTATATGAGAATGTGTTCTCAGTCAACTTACCTGGTAAAATAATGGATAAATTAAAAAAAAGGGTGCAATAAGTTGTATAACTACTAACGTATTAGTTTAGAAAAATGTTATTTATCTTTGTGTAGCATGAAATTAATCAACCAATCAATGTACATTTGATTGGTAAAAAAAACTAAACAAGCAAAAACACAGATATTAAAGCAAACTAGTCTGAAAATCAAACTGCAATAGAGCATGCTGGGAAATGTTGCTCAATGTAGATTCCTTCTTGCCTTCCAAAGAATCATCAAATAACCCTTTCTTTCAAAAATGGTTCTTAGGATGTTAAAGGTTCTAGGTAGAACCCTTTGCCTTACAAAGAACCCTTGTCTTCCAAAAAGGTTCTTCAGATGAAGAACGGTTCTTGGTAGAACCCTATCCCTCCACGGAGAACCGTTTTGGAACCCTTTTCGCTAAGAGTGTAGTGACGCCCAAATGATTCAGCGCATATGGCCGTGGATCAAGGGCCAACAAACATTGTGCAACACAAATGGGACCCTAATCCCTATATAGTGCACTACTATTGACCAGGGCCCATACTGTAGGCGACGCATTGCCATGTGTGACGCATTTGTGATGCCTTATGCTTCACAAATGGCAATGCGTCACCTACAGTATGGGCCCTGGTCAATAGTAGTGCACTGGCTAGTGTAGAGAACAGCCTATCATAATTCCTATTAGCGAGAAATGGATAAAACAATACCTCCGTCCTCTCTCTCTCTCTCTTTCTCTGTTTATCCCTAGGGCGAGGGACATAGTGTAATCAGAATTTTTATTTTTCTACTGAAACATTCACCCATCCTCTCCTCCCTTCTCCTTAGTGGTCAGACTAACATTATAAGTTACATAGGCTATAGGGATCACTAACACAAATGAATGGCTTGATAGAGACAAATTATACATTGAATTCCTATCTCTTCGGAGGCCCCCATTTTCATTAATTTCCTCTCACTGCAAAACTCTTTGTCCTCATCTTGTCTTTTCAAATCCCCCATTTGTTTCCCTTTATTGTGTAACATCTTTAATCCTCTCTAGTATTATTTAATGAATGAGTTCTATGTAGAAGGAGAGAGGGAGAGAAGAAAAGTTTAAATTGGAACTATAGAGAGGACATGAGGGACTGCTTTGGCCTGAATGACTGGAGTCTCTCAGTGACTAGTCAAACACAGCTAAAGCAAATGCTGAAACAAATTGGTCTCTCTCTCTTTTATCACCATTTTCTCTCTTTCTATCTCTCGTATTCTCTTTCTATCTCTCCTACATTCTTTCCTCTGTGTCTCTCTCTCTCTCTTTTGTGTTTCTCTCCCTCTCTCTGCCCCCCGATCTCTCTTTCTCTCTCTCTCTCTTCACAGAGTCATTGATGTGGGGGACAGTACCAATCTAAAGTGTTAATTTAAAGAAGTACAGTCCAAAATGGACTTCTGTTCCTTGCAGGTATAATAATCACTAGGATCTATAATTAAATTAATCAGAGATCAGCTTCAAATCCCTTTTCATTGCCGAGCGACCAGCAGAGCTTGGATTTATCCTGTTCGCTGTACTGGCTCAAGCTGCTTCACTTTCCCACATTACATCCTTACCCTTACCACTCCCTCCTCATCCTCAAACTATCTATTGCCCCATCATCGTCTCATCTTTCCTAGTATCCTCCCCTAATTCCAGACCCATGTCATCCTTTCTCTCCCTCTCATCCTCTCCTATTCCATTACAATGTAACCCTCCTTACTCCTCTGTTCCTCTTTTACTGTTATTATTATCATTAGTAGTAGTAGTAGTAGTAGTATTAGTATTATTATCATTAGTAGTAGTAGTAGTAGTAGTAGTAGTATTATCATTAGTAGTTGTAGTATTATTAGTATCCCCTCTGCCACTCTATATTTAATATATTACTTCATGTCCTATTCCCCTCCAATTCTCCTCCTCTCCTCTCCTCTCCTCCTCTCCTCTCCTCCTCTCCTCCTCTCCTCCATGTTGTTAGTGTCTCCTCTCCTCCTCTCCTCCTCTCCTCCTCTCCTCTCCTCCTCTCCTCTCCTCCTCTCCTCTTCTCCTCCAAATCTCCATTCCCCTCCCTCTCCTCCTCACTCCTCTCCTCCAATCCTCTATCCCCTCCCCTCTCCTACTCCCTCCCCACCCCTCCCCTCTCCTCTCCCCCTCCCACACCTCACCTCTCCCCCTACCGCCCCTCACCTCTCCCCCTCCCGCCCCTCACCTCTCTCCCTCCCGCCCCTCACCTTCCCCCCTCAACTCTTCTCCTACCCCCTCACCTCTCATCCTCCCCCCACCTCTCTTTTCCAACTCCCCCATCCCCTCTTCCACCGGGTCTATTTAATATGGTGTCATCATGAAAACTCAATTTGATGGGCACAATCCAGAGCTTACGCTGCCTAATCAAATTAACAAAGTCCTTTTTGATTTTCAATTATCTCCTCTAAGCACCATAGAGCTTTATAACCAAGACCAGTGGACAGAGACGGATAGGTAGGGGTGGGCTGACACTCACAAACACACACACACACACACTCACGCACGTATGCACACAACCTGCACGCACACAATCACTCACGCGCATATGTGAGCACACACACACACACAAACACACACCCATCCCATCTATAGCAGTGAATGTTAACTGCATCTCTATGCAGATCTGAAGGACCTATAGGACCTACTGTAGTGTAGCTCAGTCACATGGTGGCTATTCAGTACAGTCACATCACAGTCACATCACAGTCACATGGTGGCTATTCAATACAGTCACATCACAGTCACATCACAGTCACATGGTGGCTATTCAATACAGTAACATCACAGTCACATGGCGGCCAATTCAATACAGTAACATCACAGTCACATCACAGTAACATTACGGCTATTCAATACAGTCACATCACAGTCACATTACGGCTATTCAATGCAGTAACATCACAGTCACATCACAGTCACATGGTGGCTATTCAATACAGTAACATCACAGTCACATCACAGTCACATGGCGGCTATTCAATACAGTAACATCACAGTCACATGGCAGCTATTCAATACAGTCACATACCAGTCACATCACAGTCACATGGCGGCTATTCAATACAGTCACATCACAGTCACATCACAGTCACATGGCGGCTATTCAATACAGTTACATCACAGTCACATGGCGGCTATTCAATACAGTAACATCACAGTCACATCACAGTCACATGGTGGCTATTCAATACAGTCACATCACAGTCACATGGCGGCTATTCAATACAGTAACATCACAGTCACATCACAGTCACATGGCGGCTATTCAATACAGTAACATCACAGTCACATCACAGTCACATGGTGGCTATTCAATACAGTAACATCACAGTCACATCACAGTCACATTACGGCTATTCAATACAGTAACATCACAGTCACATGGTGGCTATTCAATACAGTAACATCACAGTCACATCACAGTCACATGGTGGCTATTCAACACAGTACCATCACAGTCACGTCACAGTCACACCACAGTCACATTATGGCTATTGAATACAGTAACATCACAGTCACATCACAGTCACATCACAGCCACATCACAGTCACATTACGGCTATTCAATACAGTAACATCACAGTCACATCACAGTCACATGGCGGCTATTCAATACAGTAACATCGAAGTCACATGGCGGCTATTCAATACAGTAACATCACAGTCACATCACAGTCACATTACGGCTATTCAATACAGTAACATCACAGTCACATCACAGTCACATGGCGGCTATTCAATACAGTCACATCACAGTCACATGGTGGCTATTCATTACAGTAACATCACAGTCACATCACAGTCACATGGAGGCTATTCAATACAGTAACATCACAGTCACATCACAGTCACATTACGTCTATTCAATACAGTCACATCACAGTAACATCACAGTCACACTACGGCTATTCAATACAGTCACATCAAATCACATCACAGTCACATGGCGGCTATTCAATACAGTAACATCACAGTCACATCACAGTCACATGGAGGCTATTCAATACAGTAACATCACAGTCACATTACAGTCACATGGCGTCTATTCAATACAGTCACATCACAGTCACATCACAGTCACATCACAGTCACATGGCGGCTATTCAATACAGTTACATCACAGTCACATGGAGGCTATTCAATAAAGTAACATCACAGTCACATCACAGTCAGATGGCGGCTATTCAATACAGTCACATCACAGTCACATGGTGGCTATTCAATACAGTAACGTCACAGTCACATCACAGTCACATGGAGGCTATTCAATACAGTAACATCACAGTCACATCACAGTCACATGGAGGCTATTTAATACAGTAACATCACAGTCACATCACAGTCACATTACGGCTATTCAATACAGTCACATCACAGTAACATCACAGTCACACTATGGCTATTCAATACAGTCACATCAAAGTCACATCACAGTCACATGGCGGCTATTCAATACAGTAACATCACAGTCACATCACAGTCACATGGCGGCTATTCAATACAGTCACATCACAGTCACATGGTGGCTATTCAATACAGTAACATCACAGTCACATTACAGTCACATTACGTCTATTCAATACAGTAACATCACAGTAACATCACAGTCACACTACGGCTATTCAATACAGTCACATCAAAGTCACATCACAGTCACATGGTGTCTATTCAATACAGTAACATCACAGTAACATCACAGTCACATGGCGGCTATTTAATACAGTAACATCACAGTCACATCACAGTCACATGACGGCTATTCAATACAGTAACATCACAGTCACATCAAAGTCACATGGCGGCTATTCAATACAGTCACATCACAGTCTCATCACAGTCACATTACGGCTATTCAATACAGTCACATCACAGTAACATCACAGTCACACTACGGCTATTCAATACAGTAATCACAGTCACATGGCGGCTATTCAATACAGTAACATCACAGTCACATCACAGTCACATGGAGGCTATTCAATACAGTAACATCACAGTCACATCACAGTCACATGGCGGCTATTCAATACAGTCACATCACAGTCACATGGTGGCTATTCAATACAGTAACATCACCGTAACATCACAGTCACATTACGGCTATTCAATACAGTCACATCACAGTCACATCACTGTCACATTACAGCTATTCAATACAGTAACATCACAGTCACATCACAGTCACATTACGGCTATTCAAAACACAGTCTCATCACAGTCACACCACAGTCACATCCCAGTCACATCACAGTCACATATTACACAATCACATCACAGTCACATTACAGCTATACAGAACATAGTCACATCACAGTCACATTACAGTCACATTACAGCTACCCAGAACCTAGTCACATAACAGTCACATTGCGGCTATAAAATGCATAGTCACATCACAGTCACATCACAGTCACATCACAGCTATACAGAACATAGTCACATCCCAGTCACATCACAGTCACATCACAGCTATACAGAACATAGTCCCATCCCAGTCACATCACAGTCACATCTCAGCAATAAAGAACACAGTCACATCACAGTCACATCACAGTCACATTACAACTATAAAGAACACAGTCACATTCCAGTCACAGAATGATATATCAGTGATGTAATGGGATCTCCATGGTAGCATCTCTGTCCAGGCATGACACATGACCTCACTGTGAATCCAAACAGCTGCCATATGGAACACAGGCCTGACAGAGCTCTATTACACATGCAGGGGATGAACGTAATATAATTGCCACAACCTCCGTTGATAATACGCTAATATCCAGTCTGAGTGGTTCTTGTGTTTTACACAATCACCATGGAGATACACCGTTTTTATTAGGCCTCGGCCATAAACGTCAGAGGACATTTCATATTCAAAGTAATGCGTATAATTACCATTTTATAGCTCTGATCTCAATACATTTAGACATATATTTTATTTTCGAACGTGAGGGCGTTCTACAGATAATCAATAGTTAATGTGTGATCTGTCTTACAGCAGATAGCCAGCAGAGTAGATATAGGTCAACCTTACACTTAGAAAACAAGGACCTGAAAGAGTTCTTAGGCTGTCCAAATAGGAGACCATTTGAACAACCCTTTGAAGAACACTTTTGGTTCCAAGTAGAACCGTTTCGAGTTCCATGTACAGTTGAAGTCAGACATTTACATACACATTAGCCAAATACATTTAAACTCAGTTTTTCACAATCCCTGACATTTAATCCTAGTAAAAATTCCCTGTTTAGGTCAGTTAGGATCACCACTTTATTTTAAGAATGTAAAATGTCAGAATAATAGTAGAGAGAAAGATTTATTTCAGCTTTAATTTCTTTCATCACATTCCCAGTGGGTCAGAAGTTTACATACACTCAATTAGTATTTGGTAGCATTGCCTTTAAATTGTTTAACTTGGGTCAAACGTTTCGGGAAGCCTTCCACAAGCACCCCACAATAAGTTTTATTTTGGCCCATTCCTCCTGACAGAGCTGGTGTAACTGAGTCAGGTTTGTAGGCCTCCTTGCTCACACACTCTTTTTCAGTTCTGCCCACACATTTTCTGTAGGTTTGAGTTCAGGGCTTTGTGATGGCCACTCCAATACCTTGACTTTGTTGTCATTTTGCCACAACTTTGGAAGTATGCTCGGGGTCATTGTCCATTTGGAAGACCCATTTGCGACCAAGCTTTAACTTCCTGACTGATGTCTTGAGATGTTGCTTTAATATATCCACATCATTTTCCTTTCTCATGGTGCCATCTATTTTGTGAAGTGCACCAGTCCCTTCTGCAGCAAAGCACCCCCACAACATGATGCTGCCACCCCCATGCTTCACGGTTGGGAATGTGTTCTTCGGCTTGCAAGCAACCCCCTTTTTCCTCCAAACATAACAATGGTCATTATGGCCATTATGGCCAATCTATTTTTGTTTCATCAGACCAGAGGAAATTTCTCAAAAAAGTATGATCTTTGTACCAATGTGCAGTTGCAAACCGTAGTCTGGCTTTTTTATGGCGGTTTTGGAGCAGTGGCTTCTTCCTTGGGCGGCCTTTCAGGTTATGTCGATATAGGACTCGTTTTACTGTGGATATAGATACTTTTGTACCCGTTTCCTTTTGTTCCTGTCTCCAGCATCTTCACAGGTTCCTTTGCTGTTGTTCTGGGATTGATTTGCACTTTTCGCACCAAAGTACGTTCATCTCTAGGAGACAGAACGCATCTCCTTCCTGAGCGGTATGACGACTGCGTGGTCCCATGGTGTTTATACCTGCGTACTATTGAACGTGAACGTGGTACAGATGAACGTGGTACCTTCAGGTGTTTGGCAATTGCTCCCAAGGATGAACCAGACTTGTGGAGGTCTACACTTTTTTTTCTCAGGTCTTGGCTGATTTCTTTTGATTTTCCCATGATGTCAATCAAAAAGGCACTGAGTTTGAAGGTAGGCCTTGAAATACATCCACAGGTACACCTCCAATTGACTCAAATTATGTCACGTTCCTGACCTATTTCTGTTAGTTTGTTGTATGTGTTAGTTGGTCAGGACGTGAGTTTGGGTGGGCATTCTATGTTTTCTGTTTCTATGTTGGTTTAAGGGTTGCCTGGTATGGCTCTTAATTAGAGGCAGGTGTTTGGCGTTCCTCTAATTGAGAGTCATATTTAGGTAGGTTGTTTCACAGTGTTCGTTGTGGGTGGTTGTCTCCTGTGTCAGTGTTTGTCGCACCATACGGGACTGTTCGGTTTGTTTTGTACATCGTCATTTTGTGTAGTCTATTTTCCCTGTTCGTGCGTTCTTCGTGTTTATGTAAGTTCGTCGTCCAGGTCTGTCTACTCCGTTTGTTGTTTTGTTAGTTATAGTGAAGTTCGTGTTTTTTCGTCTTGTCTTTAAATAAATTATGTGTTCACAACCCGCTGCGCCTTGGTTCCATCACTACTCCTCCTTTTCGGATGAAAAGGAGGAGAACAACCGTTACAAATTATGTCAATTAGCCTATCAGATATAATTTTCTGGAAATTTCCGAGATGTTTAAAGGCACAATCAACTTAGTGTATGTAAACTTCTGAATCATTGGAATTGTGATACAGTGAATTATAAGTCAAATAATCTGTCTGTAAACAATTGTTGGAATAATGACTTGTGTCATGTAAGAAGTAGATGTCCTAACCGACTTGCTAAAACTGTAGTTTGTCAACAAGAAATTTGTGGAGTGGTTGAAAAACAAGTTTTAATGATTCCAACCTAAGTGTATTTAAACTTCCCACTTCAACTGTAGAACCCTTTCCACAGACCACGGCACTAACTTCATCTTCATCACTAATTGTCCAGCACAGAACTAACTTCATCTTCATCACTAATGTGTCCAGCACAGAACTAACTTAATCTTCATCACTAATGTGTCCAGCACAGAACTAACTTCATCACCATCACTAATCTGTCCAGCACAGAACTAACTTCATCTTCATCACTAATGTGTCCAGCACAGAACTAACTTCATCTTCATCACTAATGTGTCCAGCACAGCAGTAACTTCATTTTCATCACTAATGTGTCCAGCACAGAACTAACTTCATCTTCATCACTAATGTGTCCAGCACAGAACTAACTTCATCACTAATGTGTCCAGCACAGAACTAACTTCATCACTAATCTGTCCAGCACAGAACTAACTTCATCTTCATCACTAATGTGTCCAGCACAGAACTAACTTAATCTTCATCACTAATGTGTCCAGCACAGAACTAACTTCATCACTAATGTGTCCAGCACAGAACTAACTGCATCACTAATGTGTCCAGCACAGAACTAACTTCATCTTCATCACTAATGTGTCCAGCACAGAACTAACTTTAACTTCACAGTCTCAACAACCTGAGGTTCTTTCTCAGTGTTTTCATGATGGGGTAAATTAGTTAAATAAGAAAAACGCAAACTGGTGAATTAAAGAGAATAGATCAACATCTGGTCGATGTCACTCAGTGTGTGTGTGTGTGTGTGTGTGTGTGTGTGTGTGTGTGTGTGTGTGTGTGTGTGTGTGTGCCTGCGCGCGTGTGTGTGCATGTGTGTGTGCATGTGTGTGTGTGTGTGTGTGGGCGTGCATGCGCGTGTGGGCGTGCATACGCGTGTGCGCGCGTGCGTGCGTGTGTGTGTGTGTGTGTGTGTGTGCGTGTGTGTGTGCGTGTGGGCGTGCGGGGGTGTGCGTGTGTGTGCGTGTGGGCGTGCGTGCTCGTGTGTGTGTGTGCGTGTGTGTGTGTGTGTGCGTGTGTGTGTGTAATATAGCTGAGTTGTGTTGGAAGATGTTGATGTAATGGTCATACTGTGTTTTAGTGTGGTTGTTATGGCAATGCTGCATCTGGTGTGGTGTTGAGAGATGGATAGGGGTGGGCTAACACACACACACACACACACACTCCCCCCCACTACATTACATTTTACCTATGACTTTCTTTCTATACATGCATATCTCCTTTATGCCTGAATGATGACAAAGTAAAAAGAGCAATAGCTTCGTGTTATCCCTCGCTCTCTTCAAATCTCAATAATGTGGGGATAATAACGGTATCATTTCCTGTGTTCACCTCTGACCCCTGTCAGTATCAGATGAAGTGGATAGAATGGAAGGGAAGCCTCTAGGTTCTGTCCCGCATGACATCCTATTCACTATATAGTGCACTACTTCTGACCAGACCGCTATGAGCCCTGGTCAAAAGTAGTGCACTATATAGGGAATACGGTGCCATGTGGGACAGATCTCTACTCTAACATTCCAATTCATCATGGCTGCACTGACAGGCCTCGGTAGACTCCTAAAAAGTACCTCCACACTTTAATCAGGGAGAGGCTAATCACACCTGTCACTCAATCAAATTGAGGGGCTGGGCTACACCCTCTCTCCATCTCTCTCTCACTCTCTCCTCACTTTCTCCTCTCTCTCCCTGCCCCCCTCTCTCTCTCCTCACTTTCTCCTCCCCCCCCCTCTCTCTCTCGCTCTCTCCCCCTCTCTTTTTCTCTTTCCCTCTCTTTCTCTCTCCTCACTTTCTCCCCCCCCCCCCCGCTCTCTCTCCCTCCCTCTCTCTACCCCCCTCTCTCTCACCCCTCTATCTATCCATGTTTCTCCACAATCATTGCACCCCCCCTTTCTCTCATCTTGCTCATTTACAGACCTGACCTTTATTTTAAATGATTACAACATTACCCCCATGCCCCCTGACATCCTCACCTTTGCTCACAACGCAGACTGTTAACCCCCTTCCACCCAACCACACACACGTGCAGTGGTGGAAAAAAGTACACACTTGTCATACTTGAGTAAATTTAAATATACTTTAACAGAAAATGACTTAATTAAAAGTGAGTCACCCAGTAAAATACTACTTGAGTGAAAGTCTAAAAGTATTTGGTTTCCAGTTCCTTATATTAAGCAAACCAGACGGCACCATTTTCTAGTTTATTAATTTACGGATAGCCAGGGGCACACTCCCACACTCAGACATCATTTACGAACGAAGCATGTGTGTTTAGTGAGTCCTCCAGATCAGAGGCAGTAGGTATGACCAGGGATGTTCTCTTGATAAGTGTGTGAATTAGACCATTTTCCTGTCCTGCTAAGCAAGTTATTTTGGGTGTCAGGGAAAATCCCCCCCTCTCTTTCCGTTTGGCAAGTCCTTTCCCCAGTCACACACACACACCTCTTACAGGCCTGACCCCCTATCCACCATGACCAACTGATTGATCACAACAATGGCTGTCCCCCAACCTGAACGCTACCAGGGACTAATGCAGAGAGAGAGAGAGAGAGAGAGAGAGAGAGAGAGAGAGAGAGAGAGAGAGAGAGAGAGAGAGAGAGAGAGGGTATTTACCTCCCGAAACGTTAATGAAACTCCCCGGTGGTAAGAAGATTCTTTCAGAATAATGGGAATTTTTATGATGGGCTGGAAAGATGTGTTGGGATGTCATTCACCGTCTCTCGGCGGTGTTACCAACAAACTGGAAGAAGGGTGTTAAACACAGAGACACAAATGATGGTTCTAATTTGGTTTACTGTAACGATCCGTCATATCCTCTGTCTGGTTTAGCCTGGATCAGAGGAGGTAATTGTGGCTTAATGATGAAACCATGGAAATGTGTTTGATTATGACATCAGCACTTGAGTGGATGAGAGAAAATACTCTGTTTTACCGTGACAATGACATATGAGTTGCTTATGTGACGTCAAATACACCGACCTACTGGTTACTGGTAAACACCTACTGGTTGCTGGTAAATACCTACTGGTGACTGGTAAATACCTACTGGTAAATACCTACTGGCTACTGGTAAATACCTACTGGTTACTGGTAAATGCCCACTGGTTACTGGTAAATACCTACTGGTTGCTGGTAAATACCTACTGGTTACTGGTAAATACCTACTGGTTACTGGTAAATACCTACTGGTTGCTGGAAAATACCTACTGGTTACTGGTAAATACCTACTGGTTACTGGTAAATACCTACTGGTTACTGGTAAATGCCTACTGGTTACTGGTAAATACCTACTGGCTGCTGTTAAATACCTACTGGTGACTGGTAAATACCTACTGGTTACTGGTAAATACCTACTGGCTACTGGTAAATACCTACTGGTTACTGGTAAATACCTACTGGTTACTGGTAAATACCTACTGGTTACTGGTAAATACCTACTGGTTGCTGGAAAAATACCTACTGGTTGCTGGTAAATACCTACTGGTTACTGGTAAATACCTACTGGTTGCTGGTAAATACCTACTGGTTACTGGTAAATGCCTACTGGTTGCTGGTAAATACCTACTGGTTACGGGTAAATACCTACTGGTTACTGGTAAATACCTACTGGTTACTGGTAAATACCTACTGGTTGCTGGTAAATACCTACTGGTTGCTGGAAAATACCTACTGGTTACTGGTAAATACCTACTGGTTACTGGTAAATACCTACTGGTTACTGGTAAATACCTACTGGTTGCTGGTAAATACCTACTGGTGACTGGTAAATACCTACTGGTAAATACCTACTGGCTACTGGTAAATACCTACTGGTTACTGGTAAATGCCCACTGGTTACTGGTAAATACCTACTGGTTGCTGGTAAATACCTACTGGTTACTGGTAAATACCTACTGGTTACTGGTAAATACCTACTGGTTGCTGGAAAATACCTACTGGTTACTGGTAAATACCTACTGGTTACTGGTAAATACCTACTGGTTACTGGTAAATACCTACTGGTTACTGGTAAATGCCTACTGGTTACTGGTAAATACCTACTGGTTGCTGGTAAATACCTACTGGTGACTGGTAAATACCTACTGGTTGCTGGTAAATACCTACTGGCTACTGGTAAATACCTACTGGTTACTGGTAAATACCTACTGGTTACTGGTAAATACCTACTGGTTACTGGTAAATACCTACTGGTTGCTGGAAAAATACCTACTGGTTGCTGGTAAATACCTACTGGTTACTGGTAAATACCTACTGGTTGCTGGTAAATACCTACTGGTTACTGGTAAATACCTACTGGTTGCTGGTAAATACCTACTGGTTATGGGGAAATACCTACTGGTTACGGGTAAATACCTACTGGTTACTGGTAAATACCTACTGGTTACTGGTAAATACCTACTTGTCGCTGGTAAATACCTACTGGTTGCTGGAAAATACCTACTGGTTGCTGGAAAATACCTACTGGTTACTGGTAAATACCTTCTGGTTACTGGTAAATACCTACTGGTTGCTGGTAAATACCTACTGGTGACTGGTAAATACCTACTGGTAAATACCTACTGGCTACTGGTAAATACCTACTGGTTACTGGTAAATACCTACTGGTTACTGGTAAATACCTACTGGTTACTGGTAAATACCTACAGGTTGCTGGAAAATACCTACTGGTTACTGGTAAATACCTACTGGTTACTGGCAAATACCTACTTGTTACTGGTAAATACCTACTGGTTACTGGTAAATACCTACTGGTTACTGGTAAATACCTACTGGTTGCTGGTAAATGCAATCGCCCTCAATGGCCATGGTTCATATTTGTGGAGAGAGAGATGGTGAGGTGGGACAACACAGCCATGTTTAAAAAGGATAGGGAGAGATGGTGAGGAGGGACAACACAGCCATGTTTAAAAGGGATAGGGAGAGATGGTGAGGAGGGACAACACAGCCTTGTTTAAAAGGGATAGGGAGAGATGTTGAGGAGGGACAACACAGCCATGTTTAAAAGGGATAGGGAGAGATGGTGAGGAGGGACAACACAGCCTTGTTTAAAAGGGATAGGGAGAGATGGTGAGGAGGGACAACACAGCCTTGTTTAAAAGGGATAGGGAGAGATGTTGAGGAGGGACAACACAGCCATGTTTAAAAGGGATAGGGAGAGATGGTGAGGAGGGACAACACAGCCATGTTTAAAAGGGATAGGGAGAGATGGTGAGGAGGGACAACACAGCCATGTTTAAAAGGGATAGGGAGAGATTCTGGCAATTAGTCAGATAAACTTGTGGATACCATTCTTATGCGTGCCAATAAGAAGGAAATCATAGGTAGTATCGGGAGCCAATGCTAACTAACGTTAGAAAATGACTGAATCTACAGGTACACTAGAGGTATGCAATGACAAGGTCCCTTCAGGCTAGGGTCTATTTTTCTCCATTTCCACCTGCCTGACGTGCCCAAA